>NW_027269454.1:0-40352 GCF_023055355.1 Agelaius tricolor | reverse complement strand
CTTCAATTTTTTCCCCTAAAATCCCCCATTTTTTCCCAAAAAATTCAAATTTTTTTCCCCTAAAATCCCCCTTTTTTCCCCAAAAAATTCCCATTTTTCCCCCCAAAAATTCCATTTCATTCCCAAAAATTCCAATTTTTTCCCCTAAAATCCCCCATTTTTTTCCAAAACCCATTTTTTCCCAAAAAAATCCCAATTTTCCCTCAAACTTTCATTTTTCCCCCAAAAAATTCAAATTTTTCCACCTAAAATCCCCTTTTTTTCCCCAAAAATTTCCAATTTTCCCCTAAAAACCCTCCAAAAAATCCCATTATTTCCCTAAAAAAATCCATTTTTTCCTCCAAAAATTCCATTTTCCCCCAAAAAATTCCCAATTTTTTCCCCCAAAAAATTCCAATTTTTCCCCCAAAAATCCATTTTTTCCCCAAAAAATTCAAATTTTTATCCAAAAAAATCCCATTTTTCCACCCCCCAAAAATAATTTACCAATCCATTTTCCAATAATCCATATTATTCCACCAGATTTTTCCCAAAAAATCCATTTTCTATCCAAAAATTCCAAATTTTTCCCCCAAAAATCCATTTTTTCCCCCAAAATTCCAAAATTCTTATTCCCAAGAAAATCCATTTTTCCTCCAAAAATTCCCCTTTTTCCCCAAAAATTCCATTTTTGCCCAAATAATCCATTTTTTCCAAAAATCCCAATTTTCCCTTCATTCCAACAAAATTCCCATTTATTCCAACCCAAAAATCCCATTTCATTATTCAAAAAATCCCATTTTTCCCGCAAAAAATCATTTCCCAAAATTATCCATTTTTACCCCCATTCAAATTTCATTTTCCCCAAAAATTCAAATTTATCCAAAAAAATCCCATTTTTCCTCCAAAAATTCAAACTTTTTCCCAAAACAACCCTTTTCCAAAATCAGTTTTCCCCAAAAAAATCATTCCCCATCAAACTTTTCCCAAAAGAAATTAATTTTTTTTTCCAAAATAAAATTCCATTCCCCCAAAATCCCCTTTTTCCCTCCAAATTGTCCCAATTTTTCCCCCAAAAATTCAATTTTTCCCCTAAAATCCCCCATTTTTCAAAAATCCCATTTTTCCCTCCCAAAAATCAAATTTTCCCTATAAAATCCCCCATTTTCCCAAAAAATTCAATTTTTTCCCCCAATCCCATATTTTTCCCTCAAAAAAATTCCCAATTTTTTCCCCCTAAAATTCCCACTTTTTCCCCAAAAAATTCAAATTTTTCCTCTAAATTCCCCTTTCCCCAAAAAATCCATTTTCCCCCCAAAATTCCATTATTCCAAAAAATCCAAACTTTTCCCCCTAAAATCCCCCCATTTTTTTCCAAAAAATCCCATTTTTCCTCCCCAAAATCCCATTTCCCCCATAAATTCAATTTTTCCCCAAAAATCCTTTTTTCCCCAAAAAACCCCATCTTTTCCCTCAAAAAAATCCCATTTTTGCCCCCAAAAATTTCCATTTTATTCCAAAAAATCCCAATTTTTCCCCTAAAATCCCCCATTTTTTTCCCCAAAAACATCAAATTTTTTCCCCAAAAAATCCCTTTTTCCCCAAAAATCCAATTTATTCCAAAAATTTCATTTTCTTCCAAAAATCCAGGTTTTCCCCTAAAAACCCCATTGTCCCCAAAAAATTCAAATTTTTCCCTATAAAATCCCCCATTTTTCCCCCAAAAAATTCAATTTTTCCCCTAAAAATCCCATATTTTTCCCTCAAAAAAATCCCATTTTTCCCCCAAAAATTCCAACTTTTTCCCCAAAAAATTCAAATTTTTCCCCCTAAAATCCCCCTTATTTTCCCCAAAAACTCCCATTTTTGCCCCCAAAAATTCCATTTTATTCCAAAAAATCCAAATTTTTTCCCCTGAAATTCCCCATTTTTTTCCCTCAAAATTTCATTTTTCCCCCAAAATTTCCATTTTATTCCAAAAAAATCCCATTTTTTCCCCAAAAAATTGAAATTTTTCCTCCTAAAATCCTCCTCCTTTTTGCCCCCTAAAATTCCATTTTTCCCCAAAAATTCCATTTTCCCCCCAAAATATCCCATTTTTACCCCCAATACATTTAATTTTTTCCCCAAAAATTCAAATTTATCCAAAAAAATCCCATTTTCCCTCAAAAAATCCCATTTTCCCCCAAAAATTCAAACTTTTTCCCAAAACAATCCCTTTTTTCCCAAAAATCCAGTTTTCCCCCCAAAAAATCCAATTTTCCCCCAGTACATCTCATTTTTCCCCAGAAATTCAAACTTTTTCCCAAAAAAAATTCAATTTTTTTCCAAAATAAAATTCCATTTTCCCCTCAAAATCCCCTTTTTTCCTCCAAAATTTCCAATTTTTCCCCCCAAAATTCAATTTTTTCCCCTAAAATCCCCCATTTTTTTTTCAAAAAAATCCCATTTTTCCCCACAAAAATTCAAATTTTTCCCTATAAAATCCCCCCATTTTTCCCAAAAAAATTCAATTTTTTTCCCCCAAAAATCCATATTTTTCCCTCAAAAAAATCCCATTTTTTCCCCCCAAAAATTCCAACTTTTTCCCCAAAAAATTCAAATTTTTCCTCTAAAATCCCCTTTTTTCCAAAAAAATCCCATTTTTCCCCCAAAAAATTCCATTTTATTCCAAAAAATCCAAACTTTTCCCCTAAAATCCCCCATTTTTTTTCCAAAAAATCCCATTTTTCCTCCCCAAAATCCCATTTCCCCCATAAATTCAATTTTTCCCCAAAAATCCCTTTTTTCCCCTCAAAATTTCATTTTTTCCCCAAAAAAACCCCATCTTTTTCCCTCAAAAAAATCCCATTTTCCCCCTAAAATCCCCATTTTTCCCCCAAAAAATCCCATTTTTGCCCCCAAAAATTTCCATTTTATTCCAAAAAATCCAAACTCTTCCCCCTAAAATCCCCCATTTTTTCCCCAAAAAATCCCTTTTTCCCCAAAAATCCCAATTTATTCCAAAAATTTCATTTTATTCCAAAAAAATCCAGGTTTTCCCCTAAAAAATCCCATTGTCCCCCAAAAATTCAAATTTTTCCCTATAAAATCCCCCCATTTTTTCCCCAAAAAATTCAATTTTTTCCCCCAACAATCCCATATTTTTCCCTCAAAAAAATCCCATTTTTCCCCCCAAAAATTCAAATTTTTCCCCCCAAAAATTCAAATTTTTTCCCTAAAATCCTCCATTTTTTCCCAAAAAATCCAAATTTTCCCTCCTAAAATCCCCCATTTTTTCCCCCAAAAAAATCCCATTTTTCCCCCCAAAAATTCAATTTTTTTCCCCTAAAATCCCCCATTTTTTTCCCAAAAAAATTCAAATTTTTTCCCCTAAAATTCCCCTTTTTTCCCCAAAAATCCCATTTTTTCCCCAAAAGAATCCAATTTTTTCCCCTAAAATCCCCATTTTTTTCCAAAAATATCCCATTTTTCCTCCCCAAAAATCCCATATTTTTCCCCCAAAAATCCCATTTTTTCCCTCAAAAAAATCCCATTTTTTCCCCTAAAACCCCCAAAAAATCCCACATTTTTCCCCCTAAAATTCCCATTTTTCCCCATTTTTAACCAATTTCCCCCTTTTTTACCCCAATTTAGGTCCCCAATCACCTGATCTGGCTGATGTTTTTCATTATTTATAATTTTCCCAAAATCCCCGTTTTTTACCCCCATTTTTAGGTCCCCAACCACCTGATCTGGCTGATGTTTTTCTATTGGTTTTTCATTATTTATAATTTTCCCAAAATCCCCGTTTTTTACCCCATTTTTAGGTCCCCAACCACCTGATCTGGCTGATGTTTTTCTATTGGTTTTTCATTATTTATAATTTTCCCAAAATCCCCCGTTTTTTACCCCATTTTTAGGTCCCCAACCACCTGATCTGGCTGATGTTTTTCTATTGGTTTTTCATTATTTATAATTTTACCAAAATCCCCGTTTTTTACCCCATTTTTAGGTCCCCAACCACCTGATCTGGCTGATGTTTTTCTATTGGTTTTTCATTATTTATAATTTTCCCAAAATCCCCGTTTTTTACCCCATTTTTAGGTCCCCAACCACCTGATCTGGCTGATGTTTTTCTATTGGTTTTTCATTATTTATAATTTTCCCAAAATCCCCGTTTTTTACCCCATTTTTAGGTCCCAAACCACCTGATCTGGCTGATGTTTTTCTATTGGTTTTTCATTATTTATAATTTTCCCAAAATCCCCGTTTTTTTACCCCAATTTAGGTCCCCAACCACCTGATCTGGCTGATGTTTTTCTATTGGTTTTTCATTATTTATAATTTTCCCAAAATCCCCGTTTTTTACCCCATTTTTAGGTCCCAAACCACCTGATCTGGCTGATGTTTTTCATTATTTATAATTTTCCCCAAAATCCCCGTTTTTTACCCCATTTTTAGGTCCCCAACCACCTGATCTGGCTGATGTTTTTCTATTGGTTTTTCATTATTTATAATTTTCCCAAAATCCCCGTTTTTTACCCCATTTTTAGGTCCCCAACCACCTGATCTGGCTGATGTTTTTCATTATTTATAATTTTCCCAAAATCCCCGTTTTTTACCCCAATTCAGGTCCCAAACCACCTGATCTGGCTGATGTTTTTCTATTGGTTTTTCCACTCCTGCCTCAACGCCGTGGCCGAGCTGCTGCAGTTCGGGGACCGCGAGTTCTACCGGGACTGGTGGTGAGCCAGGGGGTTTGGGGGGAAAAACGGAGATTTTGGGCAAAAACGGAAATTTTGGGGAAAAAAATGGAAATTTTGGGGGAAAATGGAAATTTTGGGGGGAAAAAACACGGAAATTTTCGGGAAAAAAAATGGAAATTTTGGGAAAAAAACCCCCAGAAATTTTGGGGAAAAAGCCAGCAGTTTTGGGGTGAAAAATGGCAGTTTTGGGCAAAAACAGAAATTTGGGGAAACAATGGAAATTTGGGGAAAAAATGGAAATTTTTGGGGGAAAATGGAAATTTGGGGGGAAAAATGGCAGGTTTGGGCAAAATCAGACAGTTTGGGGTGAAAAACGGACATTTTAGGCAAAAAATGGAAATTTGGGGAAAAATGGAAATTTCAGGGAAAATGGAAATTTGGGGGGAAAATGGAAATTTCAGAGAAAATGGAAATTTGGGGGGGAAAAATGGCAGGTTTGGGCAAAATCAGACAGTTTGGGGCTAAACCCGGCAGTTTGGGGCAAAATGCGGCAATTTGGGGTGAAAAACGGCAATTTTGGGCAAAAACATAAATTTTGGGGAAAAAATGGCAATTTTGGGGAAAAAACGGCAGTTTTGGGAAAAGAAAGGAAATTTGGGGTAAGATCAGACAGTTTGGGGAAAAAACCGGAAATTTGGGGGAAAAATGGCAATTTTGGGCAAAAATGGAAATTTGGGGAAAAAAAATGGAAATTTTGGGGGCAAAAAATGGAAATGTGGGGAAAAAAATGGAAATGTGGGGGAAAACCAGTTTGGGGCTAAACTCGGCAGTTTGGGGCAAAATGCAGCATTTTGGGGCGAAAAATGGAAATTTTGGGCAAAAACGGAAATTTGGGAAAAAAATGGAAATTTGGGGGGAAAATGGAAGTTTTGGGGGAAAAAAATGGAAATTTTGGGGAAAATCAGACAGTTTGGGGCTAAACTCAGCAGTTTGGGGAAAAATGGAAATTTGGGGAAAAATGGCAGTTTTGGGCAAAAATGGAAATTTCGGGGAAAAACTGGAAATTTGGGGGGGAAAATGGAAATTTTGGGGAAAAAAAATGGAAATTTTGGGGAAAAAAACCTAGAAATTTTGGGGAAAAAACCAGCAGTTTTGGGGTGAAAAATGGCAGTTTTGGGCAAAAATGGAAATTTCAGGAAAAAAATTGGAAATTTGGGGCGAAAAACGGCAATTTTGGGCAAAAATGGAAATTTGGGGGAAAAATGGAAATTTGGGGGAAAAACGGCAGTTTTGGGAAAAGAATGGAAATTTTGGGGTAAAATCAGACAGTTTGGGGCTAAAAACGGAAATTTTGGGGCAAAAAATGGCAATTTTGGGCAAAAATGGAAATTTTGGGGAAAAACTGGAAATTTTGGGGGGAAAATGGAAATTTGGGGTAAAATCAGAGTTTGGGGCTAAAAACGGCAGTTTGGGGAAAAGAAATGGAAATTTGGGGGAAAAATGGCAATTTCGGGCAAAAAACAGAAATTTTGGGGAAAAACGGCAGTTTGGGGAAAAAACCCAGGAATTTGGGGTAAAAAATGGCAATTTTGGGGGAAAAAATGGAAATCGTGGGGCTAAATGCAGCAATTTTGGGCAAAAAGGGGTAAAAACGGCAGTTTGGGGGGAAAAATGGCAATTTTGGGGCAAAAATGGAAATTTGGGGGAAAAAGTGGCAGTTTTAGGAAAAGAATGGAAATGTGGGGTAAAATCAGACAGTTTGGGGCTAAACTCGGCAGTTTGGGGCAAAATGCGGCATTTTGGGGCGAAAAAACGGCAATTTTGGGCAAAAATGGAAATTTCGGGGAAAAAATGGCGATTTTGGGGGGAAAAAACCGGAAATTTGGGGTAAAATCAGACAGTTTAGGGCTAAAAACGGCAGTTTGGGGAAAAAACCCGGAAATTTGGGGGAAAAAAATGGCAATTTCGGGCAAAATTCAGCATTTTGGGGATTTTTTGGGGGAATTCTGGGGGGATTTTTAGGGGATTTTGAGATGATTTTGGGGGATTTTTGGGGGGAATTTTGGATGATTTTTGGGGTGATTTTTGGGGTGATTTTTGGGGTGATTTTGGGTTGATTTTGAGATGATTTTGGGGTAATTTTGGAGGATTTTTGGGGTGATTTGGGGGTGGTTTTTGAGGGTGATTTTGGGGGGATTTTTGGGTGGATTTGGGGGATTTTTGGGGGATTTTGGGGTCCCTGATCCCCGTTTCCCCTCAGGAACTCAGAGTCCGTCACTGCTGGGGGGAATTGGGGATTTTGGGGGGGTTTTGGATGATTTTTGGGGTGATTTTTGTGGTGATTTTGGGGTGATTTTGGGGGATTTTGGGTTGATTTTGGGGGGATTTTTGGGGGGATTTTTGGGGTGATTTTTAGGGGATTTTGAGATGATTTTGGGGGATTTTTGTGGGTGATTTTTGTGGTGATTTTGGGGGATTTTGGGGGGATTTTGGGGGGATTTTAGGGGATTTTGAGATAATTTTTGTGGTGATTTTGGGGTGATTTTAGGGGATTTTGGGGGGATTTTTGGGGTGATTTGGGGGTGATTTTTGGGGTGGTTTTGGGTGTTTTTGGGGTCCCTGATCCGTTTTTCCCCTCAGGAACTCCGAGTCCGTCACTGCTGGGGGGAATTGGGGATTTTGGGGGGAATTTTGGGGAATTTGGGATTTTAGGGGATTTTAGGGGGCATTTTGGGGCGATTTTGGGGGGTTTTTGGGGTGATTTTTGGGGTGATTTTGGGATGATTTTTGGGCTGATTTTGGGGTGATTTTGGGCTGATTTTGGGGAGATTTTTGGGGTGGTTTTGGGTGTTTTTGGGGTCCCTGATCCCGTTTCCCCTCAGGAACTCAGAGTCCATCACTGCTGGGGGGAATTGGGGATTTTGGGGGGAATTTTTGGGGCGATTTCGGGCTGATTTTAGGGGATTTTGGGGGGATTTTTGGGGGGATTTTGGGCTGATTTTAGGGGATTTTGTGGGGATTTTTGGGGGGATTTTTAGGGGATTTTGAGATTATTTTGGGGTGATTTTAGGGGATTTTTTGGATGATTTTTGGGGTGATTTTTGGGGGGATTTTGGGGAGATTTTTGGGGTGGTTTTGGGTGGTTTTGGGGTCCCTGATCCCGTTTTTCCCCTCAGGAACTCAGAGTCCGTCACTGCTGGGGGGAATTGGGGATTTGGGGGGGGATTTTTGGGGTGATTTTGGGGGGATTTTAGGGGATTTGGGGGGGATTTTGGGGTGATTTTGCGGGATTTTTGGGGTGATTTTTAGGGGATTTTGAGATTATTTTTGGGGGAGTTTTGGATGATTTTTGTGGTGATTTGGGGGGGATTTTTGGGGATTTTGGGTGATTTTTAGGGGATTTTTGGGGGGGATTTTTTGGGGTGATTTTGGGGAGATTTTTGGGGTGATTTTGGGTGGTTTTGGGGTCCCTGATCCCCGTTTTTCCCCTCAGGAACTCGGAGTCCGTCACTGCTGGGGGGAATTGGGGATTTTTGGGGGTTTTGGATGATTTTTGGGGGGATTTTTGGGGTGATTTTGGGGTGATGTTGGGATGATTTTTGAGATGATTTTTGGGGTGATTTTGGGGGGTTTTTGGGCTGATTTTGGGATGATTTTTGGGGTGATTTGGGGGGGATTTTGGGATGATTTTTGGGGTGATTTTGGGTGATTTTGAGATTATTTTTGGGCTGATTTTGGGGTGATTTTTGGGCTGATTTTGGGCTGATTTTTGGATGATTTTTGGGGTGATTTTGGGTGTTTTTGGGTGATTTTTGTGGTGATTTTTGGGGTGATTTTGGGTGTTTTTGGGTGATTTTTGTGGTGATTTTTGGGGTGATTTTGGGTGTTTTTGGGTGATTTTTGTGGTGATTTTTGGGCTGATTTTGGGGTGATTTTTGGGGTGATTTTGGGTGTTTTTGGAGTCCCTGATCCCCATTTTTTCCCCTCAGGAACTCCGAGTCCGTCACCTACTTCTGGCAGAACTGGAACATCCCCGTGCACAAATGGTGCCTCAGGTGGGGATTGGGGGAATTTGGGGATTTTGGGGGAATTTGGGTGGAATTTGGGGGTTTTGGGTGGAATTTGGGGAAATTTGGGGTGGAATCTGGGGAAATTTGGGGGGGAATTTGGGGTTTGGGGTGAAATTTGGGGGAAATTGGGGGTTTTGGGGTGGAATTTGGGTGTTTTGGGGTGGAATTTGGGGGAATTTTGGGGGGAATTTGGGGGTTTTGGGGTGGAATTGGGGGGAATTTGGGGTTTTTGGGTGGAATTTGGGGTTTTTGGGGAGGGATTTGGGGGAAATGTGGGAGTTTTGGGGAGGAATTTGGGGGTGGAATTTGGGGTTTTGGGGGAAATTTGGCGTTTTTTGGGAGGAATTTGGGGGAATTTGGGGTTTTTTTGGGGTGGAAATTGGGGATTTTGGGGAGGAATTTGGGGTTTTTGGGGCAGAATTTGGGGGAAATTGGGGTTTTGGGGGTGGAATTTGGGGTTTTTGGGGAGGGATTTGGGGAGATTTGGGGTCAGATTTCAGGGAATTTGGGGTTCTGGGGGGAAATTTGGGGTTTTTTTTGGGAGGAATTTGGGGGAATTTGGGGTTTTCGGGGTGGAATTTGGGGGTTTGGGGGCAGAATTTGGGGGAAATTGGGGTTTTTGGGGGGGAATCTGGGGGAATTTGGGGGTGGAATTTGGGGAAATTGGGGTTTTGGGGGTGGAATTTGGGGTTTTTGGGGAGGAATTGGGGGTTTTGGGGAGGAATTTGGGGGAATTTGGGGTGGATTTGGGGGAGGGAATTTGGGGGAATTCAGGATTTTTGGGGAGAAATTTGGGGGAATTTGGGGTTTTTGGTGGAATTTGGGGTTTTCGGGTGGAATTGGGGTTTTTAGGCAGGAATTTGGGGGTTTTGGGTGGATTGAAGGGGGATTTTGGAGGAATTTGGAATTTTGGGGAGTTTTTGGGGGGATTTTTGGGTTTGAGGAGAGATTGGGGGAGGAATTTGAGGGATTTGGGGAGGAATTTGTGCATTTTGAGGGCAGGGATTTTTGGGGCTAATTTGGGGTTTTTTGGGCAGGGATTTTTGGGGATAATTTGGGGTTTTTGGGCAGGGATTTTTGGGGCTAATTTGGGTTTTTTGGGCAGGGATTTTTGGGGATAATTTGGGTTTTTTGGGCAGGGATTTTTGGGGATAATTTGGGGTTTTTTGGGCAGGGATTTTTGGGGAAAATTTTGGGGTTTTTGGGCAGGGATTTTTGGGGATAATTTGGGGTTTTTTGGGCAGGGATTTTTGGGGTTTTTGGGGCAGGGATTTTTGGGGATATTTGGGGTTTTTTGGGCAGGGATTTTTGGGGTTAATTTGGGTTTTTTGGGCAGGGATTTTTGGGGTTTTTGGGGCAGGGATTTTTGGGGCTGATTTGGGGTTTTTTGGGCAGGGATTTTTGGGGATAATTGGGGTTTTTTGGGCAGGGATTTTCGGGGCTAATTTGGGTTTTTTGGGCAGGGATTTTTGGGGCTAATTTGGGGTTTTTTGGGCAGGGATTTTTGGGGTTTTTGGGCAGGGATTTTTGGGGATAATTGGGGGTTTTTGGGCAGGGATTTTTGGGGATATTTTGGGTTTTTTGGGCAGGGATTTTTGGGGCTAATTTGGGGTTTTTTGGGCAGGGATTTTTGGGGTTTTTGGGGCAGGGATTTTTGGGGATATTTGGGGTTTTTTGGGCAGGGATTTTTGGGGTTAATTTGGGTTTTTTGGGCAGGGATTTTTGGGGTTTTTGGGGCAGGGATTTTTGGGGCTGATTTGGGGTTTTTTGGGCAGGGATTTTTGGGGATAATTGGGGTTTTTTGGGCAGGGATTTTCGGGGCTAATTTGGGTTTTTTGGGCAGGGATTTTTGGGGCTAATTTGGGGTTTTTTGGGCAGGGATTTTTGGGGTTTTTGGGCAGGGATTTTTGGGGATAATTGGGGGTTTTTGGGCAGGGATTTTTGGGGATATTTTGGGTTTTTTGGGCAGGGATTTTTGGGGCTAATTTGGGGTTTTTGGGCAGGGATTTTTGGGGCTAATTTGGGTTTTTTGAGCAGGAATTTTGGGGATGATTTGGGTTTTTTTGGGCAGGGATTTTTGGGGTTTTTGGGGCAGGGATTTTTGGGGATAATTTGGGGGTTTTGGGCAGGGATTTTTGGGGATAATTGGGGTTTTTTGGGCAGGGATTTTTGGGGGTATTTTGGGTTTTTTGGGCAGGGATTTTTGGGGGTATTTGGGGTTTATTGGGCAGGGATTTTTGGGGTTTTTTGGGCAGGGATTTTTGGGGCTAATTTGGGTTTTTTTGGGCAGGGATTTTCGGGGTTTTTTGGGCAGGGATTTTTGGGGATGATTTGGGGTTTTTTTGGGCAGGGATTTTTGGGGATAATTTGGGGTTTTTTGGGCAGGGATTTTTGGGGCTAATTTGGGTTTTTTGAGCGGGGATTTTGGGGATGATTTGGGGTTTTTTGGGCAGGGTTTTCGGGGCTGGGCTGTTTTGGGCAGGGATTTTTGGGGCTGATTTGGGGTTTTTTGGGCAGGGATTTTTGGGGTTTTTTGGGCAGGGTTTTTTGGGGCTAATTTGGGGGTTTTTGGCCAGGGATTTTCGGGGTTTTTTGGGCAGGGATTTTTGGGGTTTTTTGGGCAGGGATTTTCGGGGCTAATTTGGGTTTTTTGGGCAGGGATTTTTGGGGTTTTTTGGGCAGGGGTTTTCGGGGCTGGGCTGTTTCGGGGTCCCCCCGTTTTTGGGGCTCCCCGTGCCGATTTTGGGGCTCCCCAGGCATTTCTACAAGCCCATGCTCAGGAGGGGCGTCAGCAAGTGGGCGGCGCAGGCGGCCGTGTTCCTGGCATCCGCCTTCTTCCACGAGGTCTGAGCCCCAAAAACCCCACGGGGACCCCAAATTCACATCGGGAACCCCAAAATTCACATCGGGAAACCCCAAATTCACATCGGGGACCCTGAAATTGGGGGGGAAACCCAAAATCGGGGGGGGGAACCCCGAAATTCCCACTAAAAACCCTCAAATTCCGACTAAAAACCCTCAAATTCCCAAGAAAATCCCTCAAATTCCCACTAAAATCCCCCCAAAATTCCCATCGGGAACCCCAAAATCGGGGAGGGAAACCCAAAATCGGGGGGGGGAACCCCGAAATTCCGACTAAAAACCCTCAAATTCCTGAGAAAGTCCCCCCAAAATTCCCATTGGGAACCCCAAAATCAGGGGGGAAACCCAAAATTCCGACTAAAAACTCTCAAATTCCCACAAAAAAACATAAAAATTCCCGATAAAATCACCCCAAATTCCTGGGAAAATCCCCCAAAATTCAACCAGAAACCCCCAAATTCCCATCCGGAACCCTGAAATATGAGGGGAAACCCCAAAATTCTGACTAAGAACCCTCAAATTCCCAAGAAAATCCCCCCAAAATTCCCATTGGGAACCCCAAAATCGGGGGGGGGAAACCCCAAAATTCCCATTGGGAAACCCCGAAATTCCCACTAAAAACCCTCAAAATCCCAAGAAAATTCCCCTAAATTTAACCAGGAAACCACAAAATTCCCCGTGGGAACCCAAAAATCCTGAGAAAATTCCCCCAAAATCCAACCAGGGACCCCAAAATCTGGGGGGGGGACCCCGAAATTCCCACTAAAACCCCTCAAATTCCCACTAAAACCCCTCAAATTCCCGAGAAAATCCCCCAAAATTCAACTGGGACCCCCCCAAAATCCCCCTGGGAACCCCCAAATTCCTGCCAGGAACCCCCAAAATTCCCACTCAAAACCCCCCAAAATCCCTGCTGGGAACCCCAAAATTCCTCTCAGCCCCCCCAAAATCCCTGCTGGGAACCCCAAAATCTTCGGGGATCCCTTAAAAATTCCTGTAGGAACCCCCCAAAATCCTCACTCAGAAACCCCAAAATTCTCACTCGGAAACCCCAAAATCCAACTGGGCCTCCCCCAAAATCCCATTTGGGAACCCCAAAATCTGAGGGTGCCACAAAGATCCCACTGGGACACCCCAAAATCCCCACTCAGGGACCCCGAAATCCAACTGGGGACCCCAAAATCCCCGCTCAGAACCCCCAAAATTCCTTCTGGGAGACCCCAAAATCCCGGGGGAACCCCAAAATTCCACTCAGACCCCCCAAAATCTCGGGGATCCCTTAAAAATTCCAGTAGGAACCCCCCAAAATCCCCACTCGTGAACCCCCAAAATTCCATCTGGGAGACCCCAAAATCCCCCTGGGAGACCCCAAAATCCCCCTGGGAACCCCCAAATTCCTGCCAGGAACCCCCAAAATCCCCACTCAAAACCCCCCAAAATCCCTGCTGGGAACCCCAAAATTCCTCTCAGCCCCCCCAAAATCCCTGCTGGGAACCCCAAAACCCCGGGGTCCCCCCAAAACCCCGGGGTCCCCCCAAATTCCGTCCCTGTCCCCGCAGTACCTGGTGAGCGTCCCCCTGAGGATGTTCCGGCTCTGGGCCTTCATGGGCATGGCCGCACAGGTGAGACACCCCAAAAATGGGAACCCCAAAACCAGGGCATGGCCGCACAGGTGAGACACCCCAAAAACCGGGGGGGACCCCAAAAACAGTGGGGGACCCCAAAAATAAACCAGGGCATGGCGGCACAGGTGAGACACCCCAAAAACGGGGGGGACCCCAAAAATGGGAACCCCAAAAATAAACCAGGGCATGGCGGCACAGGTGAGACACCCCAAAAATGGGGAACCCCAAAAACAGGGGGGGAACCCCAAAACCAGGGGGAACCCCAAAACCAAACCAGGGCATGGCCGCACAGGTGAGACACCCCAAAAACAGGGGGGGAACCCCAAAAACAGGGGGGGAACCCAAAAATGGGAACCCCAAAAATAAACCAGGGCATGGCTGCACAGGTGAGACACCCCAAAAACAGCGGGGGAACCCCAAAAATAAACCAGGGCATGGCAGCACAGGTGAGACACCCCAAAAACCGGGGGGACCCCAAAAACCGGGGAACCCCAAAAATAAACCAGGGCATGGCCACACAGGTGAGACACCCCAAAAACGGGGGGGACCCCAAAAATGGGAACCCCAAAAACGGGGGGACCCCAAAAATGGGAACCCCAAAAACCAGGGGGAACCCCAAAAATAAACCAGGGCATGGCGGCACAGGTGAGACACCCCAAAAACAGCGGGGGGACCCCAAAAACCAGGGGGGAACCCCAAAAATGGGAACCCCAAAACCAGGGCATGGCCGCACAGGTGAGACACCCCAAAAATATGGGGGACCCCAAAAATAAACCAGGGCATGGCCGCACAGGTGAGACACCCCAAAAACGGGGGGGACCCCAAAAACGGGAACCCCAAAAACATGGGGGGACCCCAAAAACCGGGGGGAACCCCAAAAACAGGGGGGACCCCAAAAACAGCGGGGGGACCCCAAAAATAAACCAGGGCATGGCAGCACAGGTGAGACACCCCAAAAACCGGGGGGACCCCAAAAATGGGAACCCCAAAACCAGGGCATGGCGGCACAGGTGAGACACCCCAAAAATGGGAACCCCAAAAATGGGAACCCCAAAAACCAGGGGGGACCCCAAAAACCCAGGGAGCCCAAAACCAAGGAAACCCAAAAACGGGAGCCCCAAAAAGCAGGGGAAGTCAAAAAGTGGGAACCCCAAAAACCACAGCACCCTAGAACTGGGGAACCCAAAACCAGGAACCCCAAAACCTGAAAAATCTTAAAAGTGGGGAACCCCAAAAACCAGGGAACCCCAAAAACATGGGAATCCTGAAGGTGGGGAACATCAATAATGGGAACCCCAAAAACCAGGGGAACCCCAAAAACAGGGAATCCTCAAAGTGGGGAACCCCAAAAACCAGGGAACCCCAAAAACTAGAAGAACCCCAAAAACATGGGAGTCCTAAAAGTGGGGAACCTCAAAAACCAGGGGAAGTCAAAAAATGGGAACCCCAAAAACCACAGCACCCTAAAACCGGGGAACCCCAAAAACTGAAAATCTTAAAAGTGGGGAACCCCAAAAAACAGGGAACCCCAAAACCTGAGAATCCTAAAAGTGTGGTACCCCAAAACCAGGGGACCCCAAATCCTGGGCATCCTTAAAAGGGGAAACCCCAAATACCAGAGGAACCCCAAAATCTGAGAATGTTAAAAGTGGGGAACCCCAAAGAACAGGGAACCCTCAAAGTGGGGATCCCAAAAACCAGGGGAACCCCAAAACCCAGGGGATCCTAAAAGTGGGGAACCCCAGAAACGAGGAGAGGGGACAGTGGGGGCTGGGGTACCCAAAAAGGGGGGGACAATGTCCCTGTGTCCCTGTGTCCTCCTGTCCTTCTGTCCTTGTCCTGTCCCTGTGTCCCTGTCCTTGTCCTCATCCCTGTCCCTGTGTCCCCGTGTCCCTGTGTCCTCCTGTCCTTCTGTCTCTGTCCCCATCCCTGTCCCTCTGTCCCTGTCCCCGTGTCCCCCTGTCCCTGTCCTTGTCCCTGTGTCCTCCTGTCCTTCTGTCCTTCTGTCTGTCCCCATCCCTGTCACTGTCCCTGTCCCCCTGTCCCTGTGTCCCTGTGTCCCCATGTCCCTATCTCTGTCCCTGTCCCCGTCCCGGTGTCCCTGTCCTTACCTGTGTCCCCATGTCCCCGTGTTCCTGTCCCCCTGTCCCTGTCCCTTGCCCCCGTCCCCGTGTCCCTGTGTCCCTGTCCCCGTGTCCTCCTGTCCTTCTGTCTCTGTCCCCATCCCTGTCCCTGTCATTGTCCCTGTGTCCCCATGTCCCTGTCCCTCTGTCCCTGTCCTTCTGTCCCTGCCTCTGTCCCCCTGTCCCTCTGTCCCTGTCCCTGTCCCCTGTCCTTGTCCCCGTGTCCTCCTGTCCTTCTGTCTGTCCCCATCCCTGTCCCCCTGTCCTGTGTCCCCGTGTCCCTGTGTCCCTGTCCCCTGTCCCTGTGTCTCTGTCCCCCTGTCCCCATGTCCTCATCCCTGTCCCTGTGTCCCTGTGTCCCCGTGTCCCTGTCCCTGTCATTGTCACTGTCCCTGTCTGTGTCCCCATGTCCCCCTGTCCCTGTATCCCTGTTTGTGTCCCCGTCCCTGTCCTGTCCCTGTCATTGTCCCTGTCCCTGTCATAGTCCCTGTATCCCTCTGTCCCTGTGTCCCTGTCTCTGTCCCCCTGTCTCTTGTTCCTGTCCCTGTCCCCTGTCCTTCTGTCCCTGTCCCCATGTCCTCATCCCTGTCCCCTGTCCCTGTGTCTCTGTGTCCCTGTGTCCCTGTCCCTGTGTCCCCATGTCCTCATCCCTGTCCCTCTCTCCTTGTCCCCGTGTCCCTGTCCCCATCCTTGCCCCTATTGCCCCATCCCTGTCCCTGTGTCCCTGTCCCTGTGTCCCTGTGTCCCCATGTCCTCATCCCTGTCCCTCTGTCCCTGTCCCTCTCTCCTTGTCCCCGTGTCCCTATCCCCATCCTTGCCCCTATTGCCCCATCCCTGTCCCTGTCCCTGTGTCCCTGTCATTGTCACTGTCCCTGTCCCCTGTCCCTGTCCCTTTGTCCCCAGATCCCGCTGGCCTGGCTGGTGTCACAGGGCAGGGGGTGACAGGGGATGGCAGGGGATGGCAGGGGATGGCAGGTGACACTGCTGTGACACTCGGTGACACTCGGTGACACTCCTGTCCCCAGATCCCGCTGGCCTGGCTGGTGTCGCGGGGCAGGGGGTGGCAGGGGATGGCATTGAGGTGACAGGGGGTGGCAGGTGACACTCAGTGACACTGAGGTGACACTCGGTGACACTCAGTGACACTCCTGTCCCCATTGCTGTCCCCAGATCCCGCTGGCCTGGCTGGTGTCGCAGGGCAGGGGGTGGCAGGTGACACTCGGTGACATTGCTGTCCCTGTCCCCAGATCCCGCTGGCCTGGCTGGTGTCGCAGGGCAGGGGATGGCAGGGGATGGCAGGTGACACTGCTGTGACATTGCTGTCCCCATTGCTGTCCCCAGATCCCGCTGGCCTGGCTGGTGTCGTGGGGCAGGGGGGTGGCAGGGGATGGCAGGTGACACTCAGTGACACTGAGGTGACACTGCTGTCCCCATTGCTGTCCCCAGATCCCGCTGGCCTGGCTGGTGTCGCGGGGCAGGGGGTGGCAGGTGACACTCAGGTGACACTCAGGTGACACTGCTGTGACACTGCTGTCATTGTCCCCAGATCCCGCTGGCCTGGCTGGTGTCGCGGGGCTGGGGGGTGGCAGGTGACACTCAGGTGACACTCAGGTGACACTCGGTGACACTGCTGTCCCCATTGCTGTCCCCAGATCCCGCTGGCCTGGCTGGTGTCGCAGGGCAGGGGATGGCAGGGGATGGCAGGTGACACTCAGTGACACTGAGGTGACACTGCTGTCATTGTCCCCAGATCCCGCTGGCCTGGCTGGTGTCGCGGGGCAGGGGGGTGGCAGGTGACACTCAGGTGACACTCAGTGACACTGAGGTGACACTGCTGTCCCTGTCCCCAGATCCCGCTGGCCTGGCTGGTGTCGCGGGGCAGGGGGGTGGCAGGTGACACTCAGGTGACACTCAGTGACACTGAGGTGACACTGCTGTCATTGTCCCCAGATCCCGCTGGCCTGGCTGGTGTCGCGGGGCAGGGGGTGGCAGGTGACACTCAGGTGACACTGCTGTGACACTGCTGTCCCCTCCTGTCCCTGTCCCTGTCCCCAGATCCCGCTGGCCTGGCTGGTGTCGCGCTTCCTGCGCGGTCACTACGGCAACGCCGCCGTGTGGATGTCGCTGATCCTGGGCCAGCCCATGGCCGTGCTCATGTACGTGCACGACTACTACGTGCTCAACTGCGAGCCCTGACAGCGGGGACACAGGCGGGGACACACCTGGGGACAGGCGGGGACACGCCCGGGACACGCCCGGGACACGCCCAGATCCCACCCGGGCACCCCCAGCATCTTGGGGTCCCCAAAATCCCCCCCAGGACACCCCCAAATCCCCCCCGGAATCCCCTCAGGACACGCCTGGGACACGCCCGGACACGCCCAGATCCCACCGAGACACCCCCGGCATCCTGGGGTCCCAAAATCGCCCCAAAATCCCCACTGGGACACCCCAAAATTCCCCCTGGAATCCCCTCAGGACAGACCCGGGACACGCCCAGACACCCCCGCCATCCTGGGGTCCCCAAATCCCCCCAAAATTGTCCCAAAATTCCCCCCAGGAAACCCCCAAATCCCTCCTGGAATCCCCTCAGGACAGACCCGGGATAAACCTGGGACAACCCCAGGCACCCCAAAACACCCCAGGGTCCCCAGATCCCCCCAAAATCCCCCCGGGGCACCCCCAAATCCCCCCTGGAATCCCCTCAGGACACGCCCAGGACACCCCCAGATCCCACCCGGGCACCCCCGGCGTCCTGGGGTCCCCAAATCCCCCCAAAATTGCCCCAAAATCCCCCTGGGACACCCCCAAATCCCTCCTGGAATCCCCTCAGGACACACCCGAGACACGCCCAGGACACACCCGGGCACCCCAAAACACCCCAGGGTCCCTGGGGTCCCCAAATCCCCCCAAAATCCTCCCCGGGACACCCCCAAATCCCCCCCGGATTCCCCTCAGGACACACCCGGACACGCCCGGGACACGCCCAGGACACGCCCAGATCCCACCCAGACACCCCCGCCATCCTGGGGGACCCAAATCCCCCCAAAATTGCCCCAAAATCCCCCCGGGACACCCCCAAATCCCCCCTGGAATCCCCTCAGGACACACCCGGGACAACCCCGGGCACCCCAAAACACCCCAGGGTCCCTGGGGTCCCCAAATCTCCCCAAAATTGCCCCAAAATCCCCCCGGGACACCCCCAAATGCCCCCTGGGATCCCCTCAGGACACGCCCGGGACACGCCCAGATCCCACCCGGGCACCCCGGGCATCCTGGGGGTCCCAGGGTCCCCCAAATGCCCCCAAAATTCCCCCCGGGACACCCCCAAGTCCCCCCGGAATCCCCTCAGGACACACCCGGGACACCCCAAAATCTCCTGGATCCCCCCCAGTTTTGGGACCACCCCAAACTCCCCTGGGGACCCCAAAAATCCTCCCCCCCCCCCCCCAGGATCCCCCAAACCTGCCCGGGACCCCCAAAATCCACCTGGGGACCCCCCCCAAATTCCTCTGGGGACCCTTCAAACCCGTCCAATCCCACTGGGGACCCCCAAACTCCCCTGGGATCCCCCAAACCCCCCTGTGGACCCCCCAAATTCCCCCAGGACCCCCCAAAGTCTCCCTGGGGACCCCTCGGGGAACACAAATCCCCCCCTGAGGACCCCCAAAATTTCCCTGGGGACCCCCAAAACCACCCGGGGACCCTCAGATCCCTCTGGGATCCCCTCGGGACCCCCAAACACTCCCCAAAATCCACCTGGGGACCCCCAAACCCCCCTGGGGATCCCAAAATCCCCTCGAGGACCCCCCAAAATCCACCTGGGGACCCCCAGACGCCCCCTGGAACCCCCCAAAACCCCCAGGATCCCCCCTGGGGACCCCCAAATCCACCTGGGGACCCCCAAACCCCCCTGGGGGATGCCCCAGATCCCCCCAAAGGACCCCAAAACTCCCCCAGGACCCCCCCAAATCCCCCTGGGGACCCCTCAGATCCCTCGGGGATCCCTAAATTCCTCCAGGACCCCCCCAAACCCCCCTGGGGACCCCTAAAATCTCTCTGGGACCCCTAAACTCCCCCAGGACCCCCCCAAATCCCCCTGGGGACCCCTCAGATCTCTCTGGGACCCCCCCATGGGGACCCCCCCAATCCCCTCGGGGCCCCCCAGCCCCCCGGGCCCCCCCAATGCCCTGCAATGAGTGAATGTCGGATCAATGCAACTTGGGGGGCTTGGGGACCCCCCCGGCCCCGGTGGAGCCCCCGCGGCGCTTTCGGCACTTTATGGACTCACCCCGACCCTGCCAGGACCTGGGAATGGCCCTGCCAGGACCTGGCAATGGCCCTGACCCCGACCCTGCCCCTGCCAGGACCTTGGGATGGCCATGGCCCTGCCAGGACCTGTCCCTGACCCCAACCCTGACCCCGACCCCGACCCTGACCCTGCCAGGACCTGGGAATGGCCCTGACCCTGACCCTGACCCTGACCCTGCCAGGACCTGCGGGTGCTGCTCTCTATGGCCCTGCCAGGACCTGGGAATGGCCCTGACCCCGACCCTGACCCCGACCCTGACCCTGACCCTGCCCATGGCCCTGCCAGGACCTGGGGGTGCTGCTCTCCATGGCCCTGCCAGGACCTGGCCCTGTCCATGGCCCTGACCCCGACCCTGCCAGGACCTGGGAATGTCCATGGCCCTGCCAGGACCTGGCCCCATCCCCATCCTTGACCCTGCCCCTGCCAGGACCTGACCCTGCCCATGGCCCTGACCCTACCAGGACCTGGGGGTGCTGCTCTCTATGGCCCTGTCAGGACCTGGCCCCGTCCCCATCCTTGACCCTGCCCATGGCCCTGCCAGGACCTGCTGGGACCGGTTCTTGTTCATGGTCCTGCTCATGGCCCTGCCAGGACCTGGGCGTGTTCATGGTCCTGGCAGGACCTGCTGGGACTGGTTCCAGTTCATGGCCCTGCCAGGACCTGTCCTGCCTATGGCCCTGCTCATGGCCCTGCCAGGACCTGGGGGTGCTGCTCTCCATGGCCCTGCCAGGACCTTGCCCCATCCCCGTCCTTGGCCCTGCTCATGGCCCTGCCAGGACCTGTTGTGACATTGACCACAGCCCCGCCAGGACCTGGGGGTGCTGCTCCCTATGGCCCTGCCAGGACCTGGGAATGTCCCTGTCCCTGCCAGGCCCTTCCAGGACCTTTCCGTGGCCCTTCCAGGACCTGTCCCTGTCCCTGTCCCTGCCAGGCCCTTCCAGGACCTGTCCCTGTCCCTGTCCCTGTCCCAGGCCCTTCCAGGACCTTTCCATGGCCCTTCCAGGACCTGTCCCTGTCCCTGTCCCTGTCCCTGTCCCTGTCCCTGTCCCTGTCCCTGTCCCTGCCAGGCCCTTCCGGGACCTTTCCGTGGCCCTTCCAGGACCTGTCCCTGTCCCTGTCCCCTCCCCCATGATTAAAAATCTCCAATTTTCTCTTTTTTCTCAAATTTTTCTTTTTTTTCCTCAGTTTTGGTCGCTTTTTTTTTTCTGCTTCCGGCCCCCGGTCCAGGGGGAGGAAAAACCAGTTTGGGACTGGGAGAGACTGGGAGCAAACTGGGATGGACTGGGATGGACTGGGAGCAAACTGGGATGGACTGGGATGGACTGGGAGCAAACTGGGATGGACTGGGATGGACTGGGAGCAAACTGGGAGGGACTGGGACCAAACTGGAAGGGACTGGGAGCAAACTGGGATGAACTGGGAGGGACTGGGAGCAAACTGGGAGGGACTGGAATGGACTGGGAGCAAACTGGGAGGGACTGGGATGGAACTGGGATGAACTGGGGAGGAACTGGGGGAGAAATGGGACCAAACTGGGATAAACGGGGATTAACTGGGATGGACTGGGAGGGACTGGGATGAAACTGGGATAAACTGGGAGCAAACTGGGAGGGACTGGGAGCAAACTGGAAGGGACTGGGAGGGACTGGGATGGAACTGGGACCATACTGGGATGGACTGGGAGCAAACTGGGATGGGATGGGAGAGACTGGGATCGAACTGGGACAAACTGGGAGGGACTGGGATGGAACTGGGATGGACTGGGACCAAACTGGGATGAACCGGGAGGGACTGGGGGGGAAATGGGACCAAACTGGGATAAATGGGGATTAACTGGGATGGACTGGGAGGGACTGGGACCAAACTGGGAGGGACTGGGAGCAAACTGGGAGGAACTGGGAATAGATTGGAGGCACTGGGAATGAACTGGGAGCAAACTGGGATGAACTGGGACCAAACTGGGAGGGACTGGGATGAACTGGGAGGGACTGGGATGGACTGGGACCAAATTGGGATGAACTGGGAGGGACTGGGGGGAAATGGGACCAAACTGGGATAAATGGGGATTAACTGGGACCAAACTGGGAGGGACTGGGATGGAACTGGGATGGACTGGGAGAGACTGGGATAGGCTGGGAATGGATTGGAGGCACTGGGAATGAACTGGGAGGGAGTGGGAGCAAACTGGGATGGACTGGGAGAGACTGGGAATGAGCTGGGAGGGACTGGGAGGGCACTGGGAGGGACTGGGACCAAATTGGGACCAAACTGGGAGGGACTGGGAATGAACTGGGATGGACTGGGAGGGACTGAGGGGGACTTGGAGCAAACTGGGAGGGACTGGGATGGAACTGGGACCATACTGGGATGGACTGGGAGGGACTGGGAGCAAACTGGGTTGAACTGGGATGAACTGGGAGGGACTGGGGGGGAAATGGGACCAAACTGGGAATGGATTGGAGGCACTGGGAATAAACTGGGAGGGACTGGGAGGGAGTGGGAGCAAACTGGGATGGGATGGAAGAGACTGGGATCGAACTGGGACAAACTGGGATGAACTGGGAGGGACTGGGAGGGACTGGGACCATACTGGGAGGGACTGCGGGGGAAATGGGACCAAACTGAGATAAACGGGGATTAACTGGGATGAACTGGGAGGGAGTGGGAGCAAACTGGGATGAACTGGGAAGAACTGGGGGGGAAATGGGACCAAACTGGGAATGGATTGGAGGCACTGGGAATAAACTGGGAGCAAACTGGGATGGACTGGGAGCAAACTGGGATGGACTGGGGAGGGACTGGGGGGAAATGGGATGGACTGGGAGCAAACTGGGACCAAATTGGGATGGACTGGGATGGACTGGGATGGAACTGGAAGCAAACTGGGAGGGACTGGGATGAACTGGGAGGGACTGGGAGCAAACTGGGAGGGACTGGGATGAACTGGGAGGGACTGGGAGCAAACTGGGAGGGACTGGGATGAACTGGGAGGGACTGGGAGCAAACTGGGAGGGACTGGGATGGGATGGGAGCAAACTGGGATGGGCTGGGAGGGACTGGGAGCAAACTGGGACCATACTGGGATGAACTGGGAGGGACTGGGGGGGAAATGGGACCAAACTGGGATAAACGGGGATTAACTGGGATGGACTGGGAGGGAACTGGGATGAACTGGGATGGATTGGGAGCAAACTGGGATGGACTGGGACAGACTAGGAGCAAACTGGGATGGACTGGGATGGACTGGGAGCAAACTGGGATGGACTGGGAGGGAACTGGGATGAACTGGGATGGATTGGGAGCAAACTGGGATGGACTGGGACAGACTAGGAGCAAACTGGGATGGACTGGGATGGACTGGGAGCAAACTGGGATGGACTGGGAGGGAACTGGGATGAACTGGGATGGATTGGGAGCAAACTGGGATGGACTGGGAGGGAACTGGGATGAACTGGGATGGATTGGGAGCAAACTGGGATGGACTGGGACAGACTAGGAGCAAACTGGGAGGGACTGGGATGGACTGGGAGCAAACTGGGATGGACTGGGAGGGACTGGGATGGACTGGGATGGACTGGGAGCAAACTGGGATGGACTGGGAGCAAACTGGGATGGACTGGGAGAGACTGGGATCAAACTGGGACAAACTGGGATGGACTGGGGGGAACTGGGAGGAACTGGGACCAAATTGGGACCAAACTGGGAGGGACTGGGAATGAACTGGGAGGGACTGGGATCTTTGTGGGATTTAATGGGATTTTAGGGGTTTTTAATGGGATTTTTATGGGATTTTAATGAGAATTTAATGGGATTTTTGTTGGGATTTTTGTTGGGATTTTTGGGGGGATTTTTATGGAGTTTTTATGGGATTTTTATTGGGATTTTAATGGGATTTTTGTGGGATTTTTATGGGACTTTAATGGAATTTTTATTAAATTTTATGGGATTTTAATGGATTTCTTACTGGGATTTTGATGGGATTTTTGTGGGATTTTTATGGGACTTTACGGGATAATATTGGGATTTTGGTGGGATTTTTATGGGGTTTTAATTGGATTTAATGGGATTTAAAAGGCATTTTTATGGGATTTCTGTGGGATTTTTATGGGATTTTAATGGGATTTTTACGCAATTTTCATGGGATTTTTAATGGGATTTTACCAGGATATTTTGTGGGATTTTAATGGGGTTTTAATGGGATTCATATGGGATTTTAATTGCATTTTTATGGGATTTTTATGGAGTTTTTGTGCGATTTTAATGGGGTTTTAATGAGAATTTAATGGGATTTTTATGGGATTTTTGTTGGGATTTTTATGGGATTTTAATAAAATTTTTCAGGATTTTAATGGAATATTTTGGGGATTTTCATGGGATTCTTATGGGAATTTTCATGGGATTTTTGTGGGATTTTCATGGGATTTTTAATGGGATTTTATGGGATTTTACCAGGATATTTTATGGCATTTTAAGGGGGTTTTAATGGGATTCGTATGGGATTTTGATTGCATTTTTATGGGATTTTTATGGAGTTCTTGTGCGATTTTTATGGGATTTTTATGGATTTTAATGGGATTTTTATGGAGTTTTTATGGGGTTTTTGTGGGATTTTTATGGGATTTTAATGAGAATGGGATTTTTAATTAAAAATGGGATTTTAATAGGATTTTTATGTGATTTTTGTGGGATTTTAATAGGATTTTTGCGATAATTTTGTTGGGATTTTTATTGGGATTTTAATTGGGATTTTAAAGTGATTTTTATGGGGTTTTAATGAGAATTTTATGGGATTTTTATTGGGATTTTAATGGAGTTTTTAAGGCATTTTTATGGGATTTTTGTGGGATTTTTGTGGGATTTTAATTGAATTTTTATTGAATTTGAATGGGATTTTAATGAGAATTTGTATGGGATTTTTATGGGATTTTTGTTGGGATTTTTATGGGATTTTAATAAAATTTTTCCAGGATTTTAATGGAATATTTTGGGGATTTTCATGGGATTCTTATGGGAATTTTCATGGGATTTTTGTGGGATTTTCATAGGATTTTTAATGCGATTTTTACGCAATTTTCATGGGATTTTAAATGGGATTTTATGGGATTTTACCAGGATATTTTATGGAATTTTAATGGGGTTTTATTGGGATTCGTATGGGATTTTGATTGCATTTTTATGGGATTTTTATGGAGTTTTTGTGCGATTTTTATGGGATTTTTATGGATTTTAATGGGATTTTTATAGGGTTTTAATGAGAATTTAATGGATTTTTTGGGGGATTTTTGTTGGAGTTTTTATGGGATTTTAATAAAATTTTTCCAGGATTTTAATGGAATATTTTGGGGATTTTATGGGATTCTTATGGGATTTTTAATGAGATTTTGGTGGGATTTTAATAGGATTTTTGTGGGAATTTTGTTGGGATTTTTATTGGGATTTTAAAGGGATTTTTATGGGGTTTTAATGAGAATTTAATGGGATTTTCAGGGGATTTTTAGGGGATTTTAATGGGATTTTTAATGGGTTTTTTTAATGGGATGTTTAATGGGATTTTATGGGATTTTACCAGGATATTTTATGGGATTTTAATTGCATTTTTATGGGATATTTTATTGGAATTTTACGGGATTTTTAATGGAATTTTTATGGGATTTTTAATGGCATTTTTATGGGACATTTATGGGATTTTTATGCATTTTCATGGAATTTGAATGAATTTTTATGGGATTTTTAACGGAATTTTATGGGGTTTTAATGGGATTTTTATGGGATTTTTAATGGCATTTTATGGGGTTTTAAGGGGATTTTTATGGAGTTTTTATAGGATTTTTATGGGACTTTAATGGAATTTTTATGGGAATCAAAATGATTTTTAATGGCATTTTATGGGGTTTAAAGGGGATTTTTATGGAGTTTTTATAGGATTTTTATGGGACTTTAATGGAATTTTTATGGGAATCAAAATGATTTTTTATGGGATTTCATGGGATTTTAATGGGATTTTAATGGGATTTTAAGGCTTTTTTGTAGTGTTTGTTGGGTTGGGTTTGTAGGGTTTTGTTTGTAGGGTTGGGGTCCTAGGGTTGGAGTTGTAGGGTTTGGGCTTGTGGGGTTTGGGTTTGTAGGGTTTGGGTTTGAGGGTTTGGTTTTATAGGGTTGCTCCTGTAGGGTTTGGGTTTATGGGGTTGGGTTTGTCAGGTTTGGGTTTGTGGGGTTTGGGTTTGTAGGATTTGGGTTTGTAGGGTTTGGGTTTATGGGGTTGGGTTTGTAGGACAGTTTTTATGGGGTTTGGGTTTGTAGGGTTCCTTTTGTAGGATGTGGGTTTTATAGGGTTTGGGTTTGTAGGGTTTGGATTTATAGGGTTGGGTTTGTAGGGTTTGTGTGTATAGGGTTTGAGTTTTTAGGATTGGTTTTATGGAGTTGGGTTTGTAGGGTTTGGGTTTATGGGATTGTTTTTATAGGGTTTGGTTTGTAGGGATTGGGTGTGTAGGATTGGCTTTTATGGGGTTGGGTTTAAAGGTTTTGGATTTGTCGGGTTGGGATTTCTAGGGTTGGGTTTGTAGGGTTTGGGTTTGTAGAGGGCTTGGGTTTGTCAGGTTGGGATTTGTGGGGTTGTGTTTGTAGTGCTTGGTTTTATTGGGTTGGGTTTATAGGACAGTTTTTATGGGGTTTGGGTTTGTAGGGTTTGGTTTTATTGGGTTGGGTTTATAAGACAGGTTTTATAGGGTTTGGGTTTGTAAGATTTGGGTTTGTAGGGTTTGGGTTTGTAGGGTTTGGGTCTATAGAGTTCCTTTGGTAGGATATGGGATTGTAGGGTTTGGGTTTGTAGGGTTTGGGTTTATAGGGTTTAAGTTTTTAGGATTGGTTTTATGGAGTTTGGTTTGTAGGGTTTGGGTTTATGGGATTGTTTTTATAGGGTTGGGTTTGTAGGGATTGGGTGTGTAGGATCGGCTTTTATGGGGTTGGGTTTAAAGGTTTTGGATTTGTCGGGTTGGGATTGCTAGGGTTGGGTTTGTAGGGTTTGGGTTTGTAGGGTTGGGTTTGTAGGACAGTTTTTATGGGGTTTGGGTTTGTAGGGTTCCTTTTTTAGGATATGGCTTTTGTAGGATTTGGGTTTGTAGGGTTTGGGTTTATTTGGCTTCAGTTCATAGGGTTTGGTTTGTAGGGTTTGGTTTTATGGGAATGGTTTTATAGCATTGGGTTTGTAGGGTTTGGGTTTATGGGGTTGGGTTTGTAGGATTTGGGTTTGTAGGGTTTGGGTTTATTGGGTTGGGTTCATAGGACAATTTTTATAGGGTTTGGGTTTGTAGGGTTCCTTTTGTAGGGTTTGGGTTTATGGGGCTTGGGTTTGTAGGGTTGGGTTTGAGGGTTGGGGGTTATAGGGTCAGGGTTTTTAAGGTTGGATTTATAGGGTTGCTCCTGTAGGGTTGGGTTTGTATGGTTTGGTTTTATGGGGTTTGGGTTTTTAGGATTGGTTTTATGGAGTTGGGTTTGTAGGGTTTGGGTTTATAGGATCGGTTTTATACAGTTTGGCTTTGTAGGGTTTGGTTTTATGGGGTTTGGGTTTTTAGGATTGGTTTTATGGGGTTGGGTTTACGGGGTTTGGTCTTTTAGGGTTGGGTTTTATGGGGTTGGGTTTATAGGGTTTGGGTTTGTAGGGTTTGGGTTTGTAGGGTTTGGGTTTATAGGATTGTTTTTATAGGGTTTGGTTTGTAGGGATTGGGCGTGTAGGATTGGCTTTTATGGGGTTGGGTTTAAAGGGTTTGGGTTTGTCAGGTTGGGATTTCTAGGGTTGGGTTTGTAGGGTTTGGGTTTGTAGGGTTTGGGTTTGTAGGGTTTGGGTTTATAGGGTTGGGTTTGTAGGGTTTGGGTTTATAGGGTTGCTCCTGTAGGGTTTGGGTTTGGAGGGATTGAATTTATAGGATTTGGGTTTGTAGGGTTTGGGTTTGTAGGGTTGCTCCTGTAGGGTCGGGTTTGTAGGGTTTGGGTTTATTGGGCTTCAGTTTATAGGGTTGGGTTTGTAGGGTTGGGTTTGTAGGGTTTGGTTTTATAGGGTTGATCCTGTAGGGTCGGGTTTGTAGGGTTTGGGGTTGTAGGGTTTGGTTGTACAGGGTTTGGGTTTGTGCGGTTTGTTTATAGGATTTGGGTTTGTAGGGTTTGGTTTTATTGGGTTGGGTTTGTAGGGTTTGGTTTCATGGGAATGTTTTTATAGCATTGCGTTTGTAGGGTTTGGGTTTGTAGGGTTGGGTTCATAGGACAATTTTTATAGGGTTTGGGTTTGTAGGGTTCCTTTTGTAGGATGTGGGTTTTGTAGGGTTTGGGTTTGTAGGGTTGGGTTTGAGGGTTGGGGGTTATAGGGTCAGGGTTTTTAAGGTTGGATTTATAGGGCTGCTCCTGTAGGGTTGGGTTTGTAGGGTTTGGGTTTATGGGATTGTTTTTATAGGGTTTGGTTTGTAGGGATTGGGCGTGTAGGATTGGCTTTTATGGGGTTGGGTTTAAAGGGTTTGGGTTTGTCAGGTTGGGATTTGTAGGACAGTTTTTATAGGGTTTGGGTTTGTAGGGTTTGGTTTTATTGGGTTGGGTTTATGGGGTTTGTTTATAGGGTTTGGATTTATAGGGTTTCCGTTTTTTTGGGTTGGGTTTGTAGGACAGTTTTTATGGGGTTTGTAGGGTTGGGTTTGTAGGGCTGTTACTTTAGGGTTGTTTCTGTGCGGTTTGGGTCTGTAGGGTTTGATTTTATAGGGTCGGGTTTATAGGATTGTTTTTTTAGGGTTGGGTTTGTAGAGTTTGGGTTTGTTTGGTTTGGGTTTATGGGGTTGGGTTTGTAGGGTTGCGTTTGTAGGGTTTGGTTTTGTAGGGTTTGCATTTGTAGGGCTGTTTTTGTAGGGTTGTTTTATGGGGTTGTAACTTTAGGGTTGTTTCTGTAGGGTTTGGGGTTTGTAGGGTCATTTATGTAGGGTCATTTTTGTAGGGTTGTATTTTTTGGTTCTTTTTGTAGCGTTGTTTTTATGGGGTTCATTTTCATAGGGTTGTTTCTGTAGGGTTGTTTCTGTAGGGTTGTTTCTATAGGGTCTTTTTTGGGGTTTTTTTAGGGTTATTTTTATAAGGCGTTTTTGTAGTAGAATTTTTTAGGGTTTTTTCTGTAGGGTTGTTTTATAGGGGTTGATTTTTATGGGGTTGATTTTTGTAGGGCTGTTTCTATGGGGTTGTTTTTGTAGGGTTGTTTTACAGGGTTGTCTTTGTAGGGTTGTTTTTTATAGGGTTTCTTTTTATGGGGTCCTTTCTGTAGGGTTGTTTTATGGGGTTGATTTTTATAGGGTGATTTTGTAGGGTTGGTTTCTATAGGGTTTGGGTTTTATGGGGTTTTGTGGGGTTGTTTTATGGGGTTGATTTCTATAGGGTTGATTTTTATGGGGTTCTTTTATAGAGTTGATTTTTTAGGGCTATTGTATAGGATTGATTTTTATGGGGTCGTTTTTACAGGGTTGTTTTATAGGGTTGATTTTTATGGGTTTGATTTTATAGGGTTTGTTTTTATGGGGTTGTTTTTGTAGAGTTTTTTTATGTGGTTGATTTTTTGGGTTGATTTTTATAGGATTTGTTTTTATGGGGTGGATTCTATGGGGTTGTATTATAGGGTTGTTTTTGTGGGGTTATTTTATGGGGTTCATTTTTGTAGGGTTGATTTTTGTAAGGTTCATTTTTGTGGGGTTCATTTTCATGGGGTCGTTTCCATAGGGTTTATTACAGGGTTGTTTCTGTAGGGTTGTTTTATGGGGTTGATTTTTATAGGGTTGATTTCTATGGGGTTGATTTTTATAGGGTTGATTTTTATGGGGTTGTTTCTATAGCGTTGTTTTTATAGGATGGATTTTTGTAGGGTTGATTTTTATAGGGTTTGTTTTTATGGGGTTGATTTTTGTAGGGTTGTTTTTATGGGATTTGTTCCTTAAAGGTTTGCTTTTGTAGGGCTGTTTGTATAGGGCTGTTTTATGGGGTTGGTTTTTATAGGGTTGGTTTTTATAGGGTTGGTTTTATAGGGTTGATTTTTAGGGTTGATTTTTATAGGGTTGGTTTTTATGGGGTCGATTCTATAGGATTGTATTATAGGGTTGGTTTTGTAGTGTTGTTTTATGGGGTTGATTTTTGTAGGGTTGATTTTTTTGTAGGGTTGATATTTATGGGGTTGGTTTCTATAGGGTTTGGTTTTTATGGGGTTTTGTGGGGTTGTTTTATTAGGTTGATTTCTATAAGGTTGATTTCTATTGGGTTGATTTCTGTAGGGTTGTTTTTATAGGGTTGATTTTTGTAGGGTTAATTTTTATAGGGTTTGTTTTTATGAGGTCATTTTTATGGGGTTGATTTTTATAGGGTTAATTTTTATGGGGTTGTTTTATTAGGTTGATTTTTTTGGGGTTTTGGGGTTGATTTTTTGGGGTCATTTTAATAGAGTTGATTTTTGTGGGGTTGTTGTATAAGGTTGATTTGTGTTGGGTTGATTTTTATGGGGTTCTTTTATAGAGTTGATTTTTTAGGGCTATTGTATAGGATTGATTTTTATGGGGTCGTTTTTATAGGGTTGTTTTCTAGGGTTTTTATGGGGGTTGATTTTATAGGGTTGATTTTTAGAGGGTTGTTTTATAGGGTTTGATTTATGGGGTTGTTTTTGTAGGGTTTTTTTATGGGGTTGATTTTTGTAGGGTTGATTTTTGTAGGGTTGAATTTTATTAGGTTGTTTTATGGGGTTGATTTTTGTAGGGTTGATTTTTGTAGGGTTCATTTTCATGGGGTCGTTTCTATAGGGTTTATTACAGGGTTGTTTCTGTAGGGTTGTTTTATGGGGTTAATTTTTACAGGGTGATTTTGTAGGGTTGGTTTCTATAGGGTTTGGTTTTTATGGGGTTTTGTGGCGTTGTTTTATGGAGTTGATTTTTATAGGGTTGATTTTTTTAGGGTTGATTCCTATAGGGTTGATTTTTATAGGGTTTGTTTTTATGGGGTCATTTTTATGGGGATGATTTTAGTAGGGATGTTTTTATGGGATTTGTTCCTTAAAGGTTTGCTTTTGTAGGGCTGTTTTTGTAGGGTTTGTTTTTATGGGGTTGATTTTTATAGGGTTTGTTTTTGTAGGGTTGTTTTTTATAGGATTTGTTTTAATGGGGTCATTTCTATGGGGTTGATTTTTGTAGGGTTGTTTTTATGGGATTTGTTTCTCAAAGGTTTGTTTTTGTAGGGCTGTTTTTATAGGGCTGTTTTATGGGGTTGATTTTTATAGGGTTGGTTTTATAGGGTTGATTTTTAGGGTTGATTTCTATAGGGTTTGTTTTTATGGGGTCGATTCTATAGGATTGTATTATAGGGTTGGTTTTGTAGTGTTGTTTTATGGGGTTGATTTTGTGCGGTGATTTTTTTATAGGGTTGATTTTTATGGGGTTGGTTTCTATAGGGTTTGGTTTTTATGGGGTTTTGTAGGGTTGTTTCATAGGGCTGATTTTTATAGGGTTGATTTTTATAGGGTTTGTTTTTATGGAGTCATTTTTATGGGGTTGATTTTTGTAGGGATGTTTTTATGGGATTTGTTCCTTAAAGGTTTGCTTTTGTAGGGCTGTTTTTATAGGGCTGTTTTATAGGGTTCATTTCTATAGGGTTGGTTTTTATAGGGTTGGTTTTATAGGGTTGGTTTTATAGGGTAGATTTTTAGGGTTGATTTTTATAGGGTTTGTTTTTATGGGGTCGATTCTATAGGATTGTATTATAGGGTTGTTTTTGTGGGGTTATTTTATGGGGTTGATTTGTGTAGGGTTGATTTTTATGGGGTTGGTTTCTATAGGCTTTGGTTTTTATGGGTTTTTATGGGGTTGTTTTATGGGGTTGATTTTCATAGGGTTCATTTCTATTGGGTTGGTTTTTATGGGGTCGTTTTTGTAGGGTTGATTTTTATAGGGTTTGTTTTTATGGGGTCATTTCTATGGGGTTGATTTTTGTAGGGTTGTTTTTGTGGGATTTGTTCCTTAAAGGTTTGCTTTTGTAGGGCTGTTTGTATAGGGCTGTTTTATGGGGTTGGTTTATATAGGGTTGGTTTTTATAGGGTTGATTTTTAGGGTTGATTTTTATGGGGCCGTTTCTGTAGGGTTGATTTTTATAGGGTTGATTCCTCTAGGGTTGATTTTTATAGGGTTTGTTTCTGTAGGGTTGTTTTTATGGGGTCGTTTATGTAGCGTTGATTTTTATAGGGTTTGTTTTTATGGAGTCATTTTTATGGGGTTGATTTTTGTAGGGTTGTTTTTATGGGATTTGTTCCTTAAAGGTTTTTGTAGGGCTGTTTCTGTAGGGCTGTTTTATGGGGTTGGTTTTTATAGGGTTGGTTCATATAGGGTTGTTTTATAGGGTTGATTTTTAGGGTTGTTTCTATAGGGTTTGTTTTTATGGGGTCAATTCTATAGGATTGTATTATAGGGTTGGTTTTGTAGTGTTGTTTTATGGGGTTGATTTTTGTAGGGTTGATTTTTTTGTAGGGTTGATATTTATGGGGTTGGTTTCTATAGGGTTTGGTTTTTATGGGGTTTTGTAGGGTTGTTTCATAGGGCTGATTTTTATAGGGTTCATTTTTATTGGGTTGATTTTTATGGGGTCGTTTCTGTAGGGTTGTTTTTATAGGGTTTGTTTTTGTAGGGTTGATTTTTATAGGGTTTGTTTTTATAGGATTTGTTTTAATGGGGTCTTTTTATGGGGTTGATTTTTATAGGGTTAATTTTTATGGGCTGATTTTTATAGGGTTGATTTTTATGGGGTCATTTTAATAGAGTTGTTTTTGTAGGGTTGTTTTATGGGGTTGATTTTTGTAGGGTTGATTTTTATGGGGTTGATTTTTATGGGGTTCTTTTATAGGGTTGATTTTTTAGGGCTATTGTATAGGGTTGATTTTTATGGGGTCGTTTTTATAGGGTTGTTTTATAGGGTTTTTACGGGGTTGATTTTATAGGGTTTGTTTTTATGGGGTTGTTTTTGTAGGGTTTTTTTATGGGGTTGATTTTTATAGGGTTCGTTTCTGCAGGAACGGTGCTGGGACACCAAACTGGGACTGGGGACACCAAACTGGGATTGGGGACACCAAACTGGGGACACCAAACTGGGGACACCAAACTGGGAATGGGGACACCAAACTGGGATTGGGGACACCAAACTGGGGACACCAAACTGGGATTGGGGACACCAAACTGGGGACACCAAACTGGGAATGGGGACACCAAACTGGGATTGGGGACACCAAACTGGGATTGGGGGACACCAAACTGGGATTGGGGACACCAAACTGGGGACACCAAACTGGGGACACCAAACTGGGAATGGGGACACCAAACTGGGATTGGGGACACCAAACTGGGGACACCAAACTGGGATTGGGGACACCAAACTGGGGACACCAAACTGGGACTGGGGACACCAAACTGGGATTGGGGACACCAAACTGGGGACACCAAACTGGGATTGGGGACACCAAACTGGGGACACCAAACTGGGAATGGGGACACCAAACTGGGATTGGGGACACCAAACTGGGATTGGGGGACACCAAACTGGGATTGGGGACACCAAACTGGGATTGGGGACACCAAACTGGGACTGGGGACACCAAACTGGGAATGGGGACACCAAACTGGGATTGGGGGACACCAAACTGGGATTGGGGGACACCAAACTGGGGACACCAAACTGGGGACACCAAACTGGGAATGGGGACACCAAACTGGGATTGGGGACACCAAACTGGGATTGGGGGACACCAAACTGGGACTGGGGACACCAAACTGGGGACACCAAACTGGGACTGGGGACACCAAACTGGGATTGGGGGACACCAAACTGGGATTGGGGGACACCAAACTGGGGACACCAAACTGGGGACACCAAACTGGGGAAACCAAACTGGGACTGGGGACACCAAACTGGGGAAACCAAACTGGGACTGGGGACACCAAACTGGGACTGGGGACACCAAACTGGGATTGGGGACACCAAACTGGGGACACCAAACTGGGATTGGGGACACCAAACTGGGAATGGGGGACACCAAACTGGGGACACCAAACTGGGAATGGGGACACCAAACTGGGATTGGGGACACCAAACTGGGGACACCAAACTGGGACTGGGGACACCAAACTGGGATTGGGGACACCAAACTGGGATTGGGGGACACCAAACTGGGGACACCAAACTGGGACTGGGGACACCAAACTGGGATTGGGGACACCAAACTGGGACTGGGGACACCAAACTGGGGACACCAAACTGGGATTGGGGACACCAAACTGGGATTGGGGAAACCAAACTGGGACTGGGGGACACCAAACTGGGACTGGGGACACCAAACTGGGAATGGGGACACCAAACTGGGGACACCAAACTGGGACTGGGGACACCAAACTGGGATTGGGGACACCAAACTGGGATTGGGGGACACCAAACTGGGACTGGGGACACCAAACTGGGGACACCAAACTGGGACTGGGGGACACCAAACTGGGGACACCAAACTGGGACTGGGGACACCAAACTGGGATTGGGGACACCAAACTGGGACTGGGGACACCAAACTGGGGTTGGGGGACACCAAACTGGGACTGGGGACACCAAACTGGGATTGGGGACACCAAACTGGGATTGGGGGACACCAAACTGGGGACACCAAACTGGGAATGGGGGACACCAAACTGGGACTGGGGACACCAAACTGGGAATGGGGACACCAAACTGGGGACACCAAACTGGGACTGGGGACACCAAACTGGGACTGGGGACACCAAACTGGGACTGGGGACACCAAACTGGGAATGGGGACACCAAACTGGGATTGGGGGACACCAAACTGGGACTGGGGACACCAAACTGGGATTGGGGGACACCAAACTGGGACTGGGGACACCAAACTGGGACTGGGGGACACCAAACTGGGGACACCAAACTGGGATTGGGGACACCAAACTGGGGACACCAAACTGGAACTGGGGGACACCAAACTGGGAATGGGGACACCAAACTGGGGACACCAAACTGGGACTGGGGACACCAAACTGGGACTGGGGACACCAAACTGGGGACACCAAACTGGGACTGGGGACACCAAACTGGGACTGGGGACACCAAACTGGGAATGGGGACACCAAACTGGGGACACCAAACTGGGACTGGGGACACCAAACTGGGACTGGGGACACCAAACTGGGGACACCAAACTGGGACTGGGGACACCAAACTGGGACTGGGGACACCAAACTGGGGACACCAAACTGGGACTGGGGACACCAAACTGGGACTGGGGACACCAAACTGGGGACACCAAACTGGGACTGGGGACACCAAACTGGGACTGGGGACACCAAACTGGGATTGGGGACACCAAACTGGGATTGGGGGACACCAAACTGGGACTGGGGACACCAAACTGGGGACACCAAACTGGGACTGGGGACACCAAACTGGGATTGGGGACACCAAACTGGGACTGGGGGACACCAAACTGGGATTGGGGACACCAAACTGGGACTGGGGACACCAAACTGGGATTGGGGACACCAAACTGGGATTGGGGACACCAAACTGGGAATGGGGACACCAAACTGGGGACACCAAACTGGGACTGGGGACACCAAACTGGGGACACCAAACTGGGATTGGGGACACCAAACTGGGACTGGGGGACACCAAATTGGGGACACCAAACTGGGACTGGGGACACCAAACTGGGAATGGGGACACCAAACTGGGACTGGGGGACACCAAATTGGGGACACCAAACTGGGACTGGGGACACCAAACTGGGAATGGGGACACCAAACTGGGATTGGGGACACCAAACTGGGACTGGGGACACCAAACTGGGACTGGGGACACCAAACTGGGATTGGGGACACCAAACTGGGAATGGGGACACCAAACTGGGGACACCAAACTGGGACTGGGGACACCAAACTGGGAATGGGGACACCAAACTGGGGACACCAAACTGGGACTGGGGACACCAAACTGGGATTGGGGGACACCAAACTGGGATCGGGGGACACCAAACTGGGATTGGGGACACCAAACTGGGGACACCAAACTGGGATTGGGGACACCAAACTGGGATTGGGAGACACCAAACTGGGACTGGGGACACCAAACTGGGAATGGGGACACCAAACTGGGACTGGGGACACCAAACTGGGATTTGGGGACACCAAACTGGGAATGGGGACACCAAACTGGGACTGGGGGACACCAAACTGGGGACACCGAACTGGGAATGGGGGACACCAAACTGGGGACACCAAACTGGGGACACCAAACTGGGGACACCAAACTGGGATTGGGGACACCAAACTGGGATTGGGGACACCAAACTGGGGACACCAAACTGGGGACACCAAACTGGGATTGGGGACACCAAACTGGGATTGGGGACACCAAACTGGGGACACCAAACTGGGACTGGGGGACCCCAAACTGGGGACACCAAACTGGGATTGGGGACACCAAACTGGGATTGGGGACACCAAACTGGGGACACCAAACTGGGACTGGGGACACCAAACTGGGACTGGGGACACCAAACTGGGGACACCAAACTGGGATTGGGGACACCAAACTGGGATTGGGGGACACCAAACTGGGGACACCAAACTGGGAATGGGGACACCAAACTGGGATTGGGGACACCAAACTGGGAATGGGGACACCAAACTGGGGACACCAAACTGGGAATGGGGACACCAAACTGGGGACACCAAACTGGGATTGGGGACACCAAACTGGGACTGGGGACACCAAACTGGGAATGGGGACACCAAACTGGGGACACCAAACTGGGGACACCAAACTGGGACTGGGGACACCAAACTGGGGACACCAAACTGGGACTGGGGACACCAAACTGGGATTGGGAGACACCAAACTGGGGTTGGGGGACACCAAACTGGGACTGGGGACACCAAACTGGGAATGGGGACACCAAACTGGGACTGGGGACACCAAACTGGGGTTGGGGGACACCAAACTGGGACTGGGGACACCAAACTGGGAATGGGGACACCAAACTGGGATTGGGAGACACCAAACTGGGACTGGGGGACACCAAACTGGGATTGGGGACACCAAACTGGGATTGGGGGACACCAAACTGGGACTGGGGACACCAAACTGGGATTGGGGACACCAAACTGGGAATGGGGACACCAAACTGGGAATGGGGACACCAAACTGGGAATGGGGACACCAAACTGGGGACACCAAACTGGGATTGGGGACACCAAACTGGGACTGGGGACACCAAACTGGGAATGGGGACACCAAACTGGGGACACCAAACTGGGATTGGGGACACCAAACTGGGACTGGGGACACCAAACTGGGAATGGGGACACCAAACTGGGACTGGGGACACCAAACTGGGGACACCAAACTGGGACTGGGGACACCAAACTGGGATTTGGGGTCTCCCGTGACCTCGGGATTGGGATTTGGGGTCTCCCCCTGGCCCTGGTCGGGATTTGGGGTCTCCTGTGTCCCCTGGGCTGGGATTTGGGGTCTCCCCATTGAGCTCAGGTTTGGGGCACCCTTCAGCCATTCCTACACCCCAACCCCGCCCCCAGACCCAAAAACTGACCCCAGACCCAAAAACTGACCCCAGACCCAAAAACTGACCCCAAACTGACCCAAACCAACCCAAACTGACCCAAACCAACCCAAACCAACCCCAAACTGACCCAAAGTGACCCCAAACCAACCCCAACCCAACCCTGACCCAACCCCAAACTGACCCCAATTCCAGACCCAAAACTGACCCCAAACCAACCCTGACCCCAAACCAACCCCAAACTGACCCAAACTGACCCAAACTGACCTGAAACCCGACCCCAAACTGACCCTAAACCCAACCCCAAACCGACCCCAAACTGACCCAAACCTGACCCCAAACTGACCGAAACTGACCCCAAATTGACTCCAAACTGACCCAAACCAATCCCAAGCTGACCCCAAACCAACCCCAAACCCGACCCCAAACTGACCCAAACCGACCCCAAACCAACCCCAACCCAACCCTGACCCAACCCCAAACTGACCCCAATCCCAGACCCAAAACTGACCCCAAACCAACCCTGACCCCAAACCAACCCTGACCCCAAACCGACCCTGACCCCAAACCGACCCCAACCCCAAACCCGACCCCACACTGACCCAAACCGACCCCAAACTGACCCAAACCGACCCCAACTGAGCCCAAACCGACCCAAACCCCAAAGTGACCCCAACCCAACCTCAAACCGACCCCAAACTGACCCCAAACAAACCCAAACCGACCCAAACCTGACCCCAAACCGACCCAAACCCCAAAGTGGCCCCAAACCCGACCCCAACCCGACCCCAAACGAACCCAAACTGACCCCAACCCCAAACTGACCCAAACCAACCCCAAAGCGACCCCAACCCCAAAGCGACCCCAACCCCAAACCGACCCAAACCAACCCCAAACTGACCCCAACTGAGCCCAAAACAACCCAAACCAACCTCAAAGCAACCCCAAACCAACCCCAACCCCAAACTGACCCCAAACTGACCCCAAACCGATCCCAACCCCAAACCGGCCCCAAACTGACCCAAACCGACCCCAACCCCAAACTGACCCCAACCGACCCCAAACTGCCCCCAAACCCAACCCCAATCCCCAAACCGACCCCAACCCCAAAGTGACCCCAACACCAAATTGACCCCAAACCGAGCCCAACCGAGCCCAAACCCGACCCCAACCCCAAAGCGGCGCCAAACCGACCCAAACCCAACCCCAAACTCGACCACAAAGTGACCCCGACCCCAAATCTACCCCAACCCCAAAGCGGCCCCAAACTGACCCCAAACTGACCCCAAACTGGCCCCAAACTGACCCCGACCCCAAAGCGGCGCCAAACCAACCCAAACCCGACCCCGACCCTAAACTGACCCCAAACTGGCCCCAAACTAACCCAAACCGCCCCCAAACCCAACCCCAATCCCTGAACCGACCCCAACCCCAAATCGACCCCAACCCCAAACTGACCCAAACCAACCCCAAACTGACCCCAACCCCAAACTGACCCCAAACTGACCCAAACCCGACCCCAAAGTGACCGCGACCCCAAACCCACCCTGACCCCAAAGTGGCCCCAAACCGACCCCAACCCTAAAGTGACCCCAAACCAACCCCAACCCGACCCTGACCCAACCCCAAACTGACCCCAATCCCAGACCCAAAACTGACCCCAAACCAGCCCCAACCCCAAACCGACCCCAACCGACCCCAAACTGACCCCAAACTGGCCCCAACCCCAACCCCAAAGTGACCCAAACCAACCCCAACCGAGCCCAAACCGACCCAAACCAATCCCAAACCGACCCAAACCCCAAACCGACCCCAAACTGACCCCAAATCAACCCCAACCTGACCCCAAACCAACCCTGACCCCAAACTGACCTCAAACCGACCCCAAACTGACCCAAACCCGACCCCGACCCCAAACCGACCCCAACCAACCCCAAACCGACCCCGACCCCAAACTGGCCCCAATCCGACCCCGACCCGACCCCGGCCCCAGCGCGGCCCCGCAGCGGCCCCGCCCCCCCGGCCGCGGCCCCGCCCCCCCGGACAAAGGGGCCTTGGTGGCCTCAAAGGGGCCCTTGTGCGACAGCGCCACCGCCGCCCCTCCCCCACCCCGCACCGCCCCTCCCCCACCCGGCACCGCCACCCCGCCCCTCCCCCACCCCGCCCCGCCCCTCCCCCACCCGGCACCGGCGGGGACGGGACCGGGACGGGAACCCCGGAGGGAACCCCAAAAACCCCAAATTCACACCCCAAAAACCCCAAATCCGCACCCAAAAACCCCAAATTCACACCCCAAAAACCCCAAATCTGCACCCAAAAACCCCAAATCTGCACCCAAAAACCCCGGATTGAACCCCAAAAACCCCAAATCCGCACCCCAAAAACCCCAAATTCACACCCCAAAAACCCCAAATCCGCACCCCAAAAACCCCAAATCCGCACCCAAAAACCCCAAATCCGCACCCCAAAAACCCCAAATCTGCACCCAAAACCCCACATCCGCACCCAAAAACCCCGGATTGAACCCGAAAACCCCAAATCTGCACCGTGAAACCCCCAAATTCACACCCGAAACCCCAAATCTGCGCCCAAAAAACCCCAAATTCACACTCGAAACCCCAAAATCTGCACCCAAAAACCCAAAATCTGCACCCAAAAACCCGGGTGGAACCCGAAACCCCAAATCTGCACCCAAAAAACCCAAATCTGCACCTGGGAACCCCAAATCTGCACCCGAAACCCCAAATTCACACCCGGAAAGCCCGGATGGAACCCGAAAACCCAAAATCTGCACCCAAAACCCCAAATCCGCACCTGGGAACCCCAAATCCGCACCTGAAACCCCGAATTCCAAAACGAAACCCCAAATCCGCACCTGGGAACCCCGAATTCACACCTGAAACCCAAAATCCGCACCTGAAACCCCCAAATCTTCACCCGGAAACCCCAAACCCCCATTTGGGAACCCCAAATCCGCACCTGGAAACCCCAAATCCGCACCCAAAACCCCCAAATCTGCACCCAAAAACCCCAATTAGCGCAAATCTGCACCCAAAAACCCCAAATCTGCACCCAAAAA
>NW_027269453.1:0-41941 GCF_023055355.1 Agelaius tricolor | reverse complement strand
CAGCTTCGGAGAGCTCCGTCTGTCCGTCCTGAGCGTCTCTTGTCGCCTACATCATAGTAAACGGCTTTTTCTACTTTGTCTCCAAAGGAGGAACTGTGTCAGTAAAGACAACATCTCCTTAACTAACACTTAAATTTCCACGGAAGGCTGCAGAGTAAATAAGAAAAAGCATAAGATAGTTGTCCACAACTCCTTCCATTCCAAAGTTAATATGAATGGAAAACGCCCGAGAAGGGTTAGGTAGTGTCCTCTCTCTGTTTGAACGCTGTGCACCCAATCCTGCTTTTGTGCGGCTTCCTGCTTCGCCTTTCGGAAGCTGCAGCTCTCTCCGTCTCCCGGAGGCGAAGAAGCGGCTTCTCTGCGCACAGAGCACTGTGCCGGTCGCGGTGCGCTCCGCAGTGCGCCTTCTGCCGAAAGACGCCCGGGACCAGTGCTTACCTACAGTGAGCTGAGGATCGGCGTCTTTAGCGTCTCTTGTCACCTTTACCATAGCAAAAAGGTTATCCACTATGTGTCCCAAGGAGAAACTTTGCCAGCATAAACAATATCCCTCGATCTTGCTCTAGAATTTCCAAGCGGAGAGGCATGGTGTTTAGCACGAAGATATAGAAAGTCGTCCAAAACTCCTTCCATTCCCATTGAAATGTTGAATGGAAAAAGCAGGGGATTGGTAAGGTACCATCATGTCTCATTTAGAAAGCTGCGCAAACAATCCCGCTGTTGTGCGGCTTCCTTCTTCGCCTTTCGGAAGCTGGGGAGCTCTCCGTCTCCCGGAGGCGAAGAAGCGGCTTCTCTGCGCACAGAGGACTGTAGCGGTCGCGGTGCGCTCCGGAGTGCGCCTTTGGCTGAAAGATGCCCGGGACCGGCGCTTAGCTTCGGAGAGCTCCGTATCTCCGTCTTGAGCCTCTCTTGTTGCCTCCATCTAAGCAAAAAGGTTTTCCACTATGTCCCGCGAGAGGAACTGTGTCAGTACAGACAACATCTCCTTAACTAGCCCTCGAATTTCCACAGATGTCTGCATAGTGTTCAGCAAGAAGCAAAAGGAAGTTGTCCACAACTCCTTCCATTTGAATTTTGGTTTAAATGGAAAAAACAGGAATGTGGGTTGGTACTATCCTCTCTCAGTTTGAAAGCTGCGCCCATAATCCCGATGTTGTGCAGCTTCGTTCTTCGCCTTTCCGAAACTCTCGCCCTCTCCATCTCCTGGAGGCCAAGGAAGCCGCTTCTTCAGGCACAGAGCATCGTGCTGGCCGCAGTGGGCTGCGGAGCGCGGCTTCTGCCGAAAGACGCCCAGGAGCGGCGCTTACCTGCTGTGAGCTGAGGATTGCCGTCTTTGGCGTCTCTTGTCACTTCCATCTTAGCAAAAACGGTTTCCACTTTGTCTCGAAAAGAGGAACGGTGTCACTAGAAAGAACAAGCCCGATCTTACTTTAGAAGGTTCCAGAGAGGGCTGGCTAGTGTTCAGCAGGAAGCATGGGAAATCTGTTAGAAACTCCTTCTATTTGAGGGTTCCTGTTAAATGGAAAAGGCAGGAGACTGGCAAGTACCGTCTGCTGTCCCTTTGAAAGCAGTGCACAAAACCTAGATGTTGTGCGGCTTCGTTCTTCGCCATTCTGAAGGTGCAGCTATCTCCGTCTCCCGGAGACGAAGACGCGGACTTTCCGCACGCAGGCCATTGTGCCGGTCGTGCTGCACTTGGCGTAGCGGCTTCTTTCGAAAGACGCCTGGTACCGGCGCTCAGCTTCGGAGAGCTCCGTCTGTCCGTCCTGAGCGTCTCTTGTCGCCTACATCATAGTAAACGGCTTTTTCTACTTTGTCTCCAAAGGAGGAACTGTGTCAGTAAAGACAACATCTCCTTAACTAACACTTAAATTTCCACGGAAGGCTGCAGAGTAAATAAGAAAAAGCATAAGATAGTTGTCCACAACTCCTTCCATTCCAAAGTTAATATGAATGGAAAACGCCCGAGAAGGGTTAGGTAGTGTCCTCTCTCTGTTTGAACGCTGTGCACCCAATCCTGCTTTTGTGCGGCTTCCTGCTTCGCCTTTCGGAAGCTGCAGCTCTCTCCGTCTCCCGGAGGCGAAGAAGCGGCTTCTCTGCGCACAGAGCACTGTGCCGGTCGCGGTGCGCTCCGCAGTGCGCCTTCTGCCGAAAGACGCCCGGGACCAGTGCTTACCTACAGTGAGCTGAGGATCGGCGTCTTTAGCGTCTCTTGTCACCTTTACCATAGCAAAAAGGTTATCCACTATGTGTCCCAAGGAGAAACTTTGCCAGCATAAACAATATCCCTCGATCTTGCTCTAGAATTTCCAAGCGGAGAGGCATGGTGTTTAGCACGAAGATATAGAAAGTCGTCCAAAACTCCTTCCATTCCCATTGAAATGTTGAATGGAAAAAGCAGGGGATTGGTAAGGTACCATCATGTCTCATTTAGAAAGCTGCGCAAACAATCCCGCTGTTGTGCGGCTTCCTTCTTCGCCTTTCGGAAGCTGGGGAGCTCTCCGTCTCCCGGAGGCGAAGAAGCGGCTTCTCTGCGCACAGAGGACTGTAGCGGTCGCGGTGCGCTCCGGAGTGCGCCTTTGGCTGAAAGATGCCCGGGACCGGCGCTTAGCTTCGGAGAGCTCCGTATCTCCGTCTTGAGCCTCTCTTGTTGCCTCCATCTAAGCAAAAAGGTTTTCCACTATGTCCCGCGAGAGGAACTGTGTCAGTACAGACAACATCTCCTTAACTAGCCCTCGAATTTCCACAGATGTCTGCATAGTGTTCAGCAAGAAGCAAAAGGAAGTTGTCCACAACTCCTTCCATTTGAATTTTGGTTTAAATGGAAAAAACAGGAATGTGGGTTGGTACTATCCTCTCTCAGTTTGAAAGCTGCGCCCATAATCCCGATGTTGTGCAGCTTCGTTCTTCGCCTTTCCGAAACTCTCGCCCTCTCCATCTCCTGGAGGCCAAGGAAGCCGCTTCTTCAGGCACAGAGCATCGTGCTGGCCGCAGTGGGCTGCGGAGCGCGGCTTCTGCCGAAAGACGCCCAGGAGCGGCGCTTACCTGCTGTGAGCTGAGGATTGCCGTCTTTGGCGTCTCTTGTCACTTCCATCTTAGCAAAAACGGTTTCCACTTTGTCTCGAAAAGAGGAACGGTGTCACTAGAAAGAACAAGCCCGATCTTACTTTAGAAGGTTCCAGAGAGGGCTGGCTAGTGTTCAGCAGGAAGCATGGGAAATCTGTTAGAAACTCCTTCTATTTGAGGGTTCCTGTTAAATGGAAAAGGCAGGAGACTGGCAAGTACCGTCTGCTGTCCCTTTGAAAGCAGTGCACAAAACCTAGATGTTGTGCGGCTTCGTTCTTCGCCATTCTGAAGGTGCAGCTATCTCCGTCTCCCGGAGACGAAGACGCGGACTTTCCGCACGCAGGCCATTGTGCCGGTCGTGCTGCACTTGGCGTAGCGGCTTCTTTCGAAAGACGCCTGGTACCGGCGCTCAGCTTCGGAGAGCTCCGTCTGTCCGTCCTGAGCGTCTCTTGTCGCCTACATCATAGTAAACGGCTTTTTCTACTTTGTCTCCAAAGGAGGAACTGTGTCAGTAAAGACAACATCTCCTTAACTAACACTTAAATTTCCACGGAAGGCTGCAGAGTAAATAAGAAAAAGCATAAGATAGTTGTCCACAACTCCTTCCATTCCAAAGTTAATATGAATGGAAAACGCCCGAGAAGGGTTAGGTAGTGTCCTCTCTCTGTTTGAACGCTGTGCACCCAATCCTGCTTTTGTGCGGCTTCCTGCTTCGCCTTTCGGAAGCTGCAGCTCTCTCCGTCTCCCGGAGGCGAAGAAGCGGCTTCTCTGCGCACAGAGCACTGTGCCGGTCGCGGTGCGCTCCGCAGTGCGCCTTCTGCCGAAAGACGCCCGGGACCAGTGCTTACCTACAGTGAGCTGAGGATCGGCGTCTTTAGCGTCTCTTGTCACCTTTACCATAGCAAAAAGGTTATCCACTATGTGTCCCAAGGAGAAACTTTGCCAGCATAAACAATATCCCTCGATCTTGCTCTAGAATTTCCAAGCGGAGAGGCATGGTGTTTAGCACGAAGATATAGAAAGTCGTCCAAAACTCCTTCCATTCCCATTGAAATGTTGAATGGAAAAAGCAGGGGATTGGTAAGGTACCATCATGTCTCATTTAGAAAGCTGCGCAAACAATCCCGCTGTTGTGCGGCTTCCTTCTTCGCCTTTCGGAAGCTGGGGAGCTCTCCGTCTCCCGGAGGCGAAGAAGCGGCTTCTCTGCGCACAGAGGACTGTAGCGGTCGCGGTGCGCTCCGGAGTGCGCCTTTGGCTGAAAGATGCCCGGGACCGGCGCTTAGCTTCGGAGAGCTCCGTATCTCCGTCTTGAGCCTCTCTTGTTGCCTCCATCTAAGCAAAAAGGTTTTCCACTATGTCCCGCGAGAGGAACTGTGTCAGTACAGACAACATCTCCTTAACTAGCCCTCGAATTTCCACAGATGTCTGCATAGTGTTCAGCAAGAAGCAAAAGGAAGTTGTCCACAACTCCTTCCATTTGAATTTTGGTTTAAATGGAAAAAACAGGAATGTGGGTTGGTACTATCCTCTCTCAGTTTGAAAGCTGCGCCCATAATCCCGATGTTGTGCAGCTTCGTTCTTCGCCTTTCCGAAACTCTCGCCCTCTCCATCTCCTGGAGGCCAAGGAAGCCGCTTCTTCAGGCACAGAGCATCGTGCTGGCCGCAGTGGGCTGCGGAGCGCGGCTTCTGCCGAAAGACGCCCAGGAGCGGCGCTTACCTGCTGTGAGCTGAGGATTGCCGTCTTTGGCGTCTCTTGTCACTTCCATCTTAGCAAAAACGGTTTCCACTTTGTCTCGAAAAGAGGAACGGTGTCACTAGAAAGAACAAGCCCGATCTTACTTTAGAAGGTTCCAGAGAGGGCTGGCTAGTGTTCAGCAGGAAGCATGGGAAATCTGTTAGAAACTCCTTCTATTTGAGGGTTCCTGTTAAATGGAAAAGGCAGGAGACTGGCAAGTACCGTCTGCTGTCCCTTTGAAAGCAGTGCACAAAACCTAGATGTTGTGCGGCTTCGTTCTTCGCCATTCTGAAGGTGCAGCTATCTCCGTCTCCCGGAGACGAAGACGCGGACTTTCCGCACGCAGGCCATTGTGCCGGTCGTGCTGCACTTGGCGTAGCGGCTTCTTTCGAAAGACGCCTGGTACCGGCGCTCAGCTTCGGAGAGCTCCGTCTGTCCGTCCTGAGCGTCTCTTGTCGCCTACATCATAGTAAACGGCTTTTTCTACTTTGTCTCCAAAGGAGGAACTGTGTCAGTAAAGACAACATCTCCTTAACTAACACTTAAATTTCCACGGAAGGCTGCAGAGTAAATAAGAAAAAGCATAAGATAGTTGTCCACAACTCCTTCCATTCCAAAGTTAATATGAATGGAAAACGCCCGAGAAGGGTTAGGTAGTGTCCTCTCTCTGTTTGAACGCTGTGCACCCAATCCTGCTTTTGTGCGGCTTCCTGCTTCGCCTTTCGGAAGCTGCAGCTCTCTCCGTCTCCCGGAGGCGAAGAAGCGGCTTCTCTGCGCACAGAGCACTGTGCCGGTCGCGGTGCGCTCCGCAGTGCGCCTTCTGCCGAAAGACGCCCGGGACCAGTGCTTACCTACAGTGAGCTGAGGATCGGCGTCTTTAGCGTCTCTTGTCACCTTTACCATAGCAAAAAGGTTATCCACTATGTGTCCCAAGGAGAAACTTTGCCAGCATAAACAATATCCCTCGATCTTGCTCTAGAATTTCCAAGCGGAGAGGCATGGTGTTTAGCACGAAGATATAGAAAGTCGTCCAAAACTCCTTCCATTCCCATTGAAATGTTGAATGGAAAAAGCAGGGGATTGGTAAGGTACCATCATGTCTCATTTAGAAAGCTGCGCAAACAATCCCGCTGTTGTGCGGCTTCCTTCTTCGCCTTTCGGAAGCTGGGGAGCTCTCCGTCTCCCGGAGGCGAAGAAGCGGCTTCTCTGCGCACAGAGGACTGTAGCGGTCGCGGTGCGCTCCGGAGTGCGCCTTTGGCTGAAAGATGCCCGGGACCGGCGCTTAGCTTCGGAGAGCTCCGTATCTCCGTCTTGAGCCTCTCTTGTTGCCTCCATCTAAGCAAAAAGGTTTTCCACTATGTCCCGCGAGAGGAACTGTGTCAGTACAGACAACATCTCCTTAACTAGCCCTCGAATTTCCACAGATGTCTGCATAGTGTTCAGCAAGAAGCAAAAGGAAGTTGTCCACAACTCCTTCCATTTGAATTTTGGTTTAAATGGAAAAAACAGGAATGTGGGTTGGTACTATCCTCTCTCAGTTTGAAAGCTGCGCCCATAATCCCGATGTTGTGCAGCTTCGTTCTTCGCCTTTCCGAAACTCTCGCCCTCTCCATCTCCTGGAGGCCAAGGAAGCCGCTTCTTCAGGCACAGAGCATCGTGCTGGCCGCAGTGGGCTGCGGAGCGCGGCTTCTGCCGAAAGACGCCCAGGAGCGGCGCTTACCTGCTGTGAGCTGAGGATTGCCGTCTTTGGCGTCTCTTGTCACTTCCATCTTAGCAAAAACGGTTTCCACTTTGTCTCGAAAAGAGGAACGGTGTCACTAGAAAGAACAAGCCCGATCTTACTTTAGAAGGTTCCAGAGAGGGCTGGCTAGTGTTCAGCAGGAAGCATGGGAAATCTGTTAGAAACTCCTTCTATTTGAGGGTTCCTGTTAAATGGAAAAGGCAGGAGACTGGCAAGTACCGTCTGCTGTCCCTTTGAAAGCAGTGCACAAAACCTAGATGTTGTGCGGCTTCGTTCTTCGCCATTCTGAAGGTGCAGCTATCTCCGTCTCCCGGAGACGAAGACGCGGACTTTCCGCACGCAGGCCATTGTGCCGGTCGTGCTGCACTTGGCGTAGCGGCTTCTTTCGAAAGACGCCTGGTACCGGCGCTCAGCTTCGGAGAGCTCCGTCTGTCCGTCCTGAGCGTCTCTTGTCGCCTACATCATAGTACACGGCTTTTTCTACTTTGTCTCCATAGGAGGAACTGTGTCAGTACAGGCAATATCGCCTTAGCTAACACTAGAATTTCCACAGATGTCTGCATAGTGTTTAGCTAAAAGCAAAAGAATGTTGTCCATAACTCCTTCCATTCGAATGTTTCTTTGAATGGAAAAAACAGGAGCGTGGATTGGTACTGTCTTCTCTCGGTTTGAGAGCTGCGCACCCAATCCTGCTTTTGTGCGGCTTCGTGCTTCGCCTTTCGGAAGCTGCAGCTCTCTCCGTCTCCCGGAGGCCAAAAGCGGCTTCTTCGCTCACGGGGCACTGCACCGGTGGCGGTGTGCTCCGAAGTGCGGCTTCTGTTGAGAGATGCCCAGGAGCGGCGCTTAGCTTTCGAGAGCTTGGTATCTCCGTCTTTAGCGTCTCCTGTCGCCCACATTTTAGCAAAGACAAAGTCCACTATACCCTGTGAGAAGAATCTTTCCCGGGACAGAAAAGATTTCCTCATCTCGCCCTAGATTTTCCACGGAAGGCTGCAGAGTAGTTAGCAAAAAGCATACGATAGTTGTCCACAACTCCTTCCATTCCAAAGTTAATATGAATGGAAAACGCACGAGAAGCGTTAGGAAGTGTCCTCTCTCGGTTTGAGAGCTGTGCACCCAATCCTGCTTTTGTGCGGCTTCGTGCTTCGCCTTTCGGAAGCTGCAGCTCTCTCCGTCTCCCGGAGGCGAAGAAGCGGCTTCTCTGCGCACAGAGCACTGTGCCGGTCGCAGTGCGCTCCGCAGTGCGCCTTCTGCTGAAAGACGCCCGGGACCAGTGCTTACCTACAGTGAGCTGAGGATCGGCGTCTTTAGCGTCTCTTGTCACCTTTATCATAGCAAAATGGATTTCCACTATGTCTCGCAAGGAGAAAGAGTGTCACTAGAGGCAACCTCCCCCGATCGTGTTTTCGAAGGTTCCAGAGAGGGCTGGCTAGTGTTCAGCAAGAAGCATGAGAAATCTGTTAGAACCTCCTTCTCTTCGAGTGTTACTCTTGAAGAGAAAAGGCAGAAAATTGGATAGGTGCTGTCCTCTCTCTGTTTGAAAGCTGCACACACAATCGGGCTTTTGTGAGGCGGTGTTCCTCGCCTCTCGGAAGCTGGGCAGCTCTCTGTCTCCTGGATGTAAGCAAGCGGATTCTTCGGGCACAAAGGAATGTACCGGTTGCAGTGCGCTGCACAGAGTGGCTTCTGTTGAGAGACAGCCAGGAGCGGTGCTTAGCTTCGGAGAGCTCCGTTTCTGCGTCCTGATCGTCTCCTGTCGTCTCCATCTTAGCCAAACGGTTCTCCACTATGTCTCCAAAGGAGGAACTGCGTCAGTAGAGACAACATCTCCTTAACTAACACTAGAATTTCCACAGATGTCTGCATAGTGTTCAGCAAGAAGCAAAAGAAAGTTGTCCACAACTCCTTCCATTTGAATTTTGGTTTAAATGGAAAAAACAGGAATGTGGGTTGGTACTATCCTCTCTCAGTTTGAAAGCTGCGCCCATAATCCCGATGTTGTGCAGCTTCGTTCTTCGCCTTTCCGAAACTCTCGCCCTCTCCATCTCCTGGAGGCCAAGGAAGCCGCTTCTTCAGGCACAGAGCATCGTGCTGGCCGCAGTGGGCTGCGGAGCGCGGCTTCTGCCGAAAGACGCCCAGGAGCGGCGCTTACCTGCTGTGAGCTGAGGATTGCCGTCTTTGGCGTCTCTTGTCACTTCCATCTTAGCAAAAACGGTTTCCACTTTGTCTCGAAAAGAGGAACGGTGTCACTAGAAAGAACAAGCCCGATCTTACTTTAGAAGGTTCCAGAGAGGGCTGGCTAGTGTTCAGCAGGAAGCATGGGAAATCTGTTAGAAACTCCTTCTATTTGAGGGTTCCTGTTAAATGGAAAAGGCAGGAGACTGGCAAGTACCGTCTGCTGTCCCTTTGAAAGCAGTGCACAAAACCTAGATGTTGTGCGGCTTCGTTCTTCGCCATTCTGAAGGTGCAGCTATCTCCGTCTCCCGGAGACGAAGACGCGGACTTTCCGCACGCAGGCCATTGTGCCGGTCGTGCTGCACTTGGCGTAGCGGCTTCTTTCGAAAGACGCCTGGTACTGGCGCTTAGCTTCGGAGAGCTCCGTCTGTCGGTCCTTAGCCTCTCTTGTCGCCTACATCAAAGTAAACGGCTTTTTCTACTTTGTCTCCAAAGGAGGAACTGTGTCAGTACAGGCAATATCTCCTTAACTAACACTAGAATTTCCACGGAAGGCTGCATAGTAATTAACAAAAAGCATAAGATAGTTGTCCACAACTCCTTGCATTCCCAAGTTAACGTGAATGAAAAAACAGGAGAAGGGGGTAGGAACTTATCTCTCTTAGCTTTTAAAGCTGTGCCCACATTCCCAATGTTGCGCGGCTTCGTTCTTCGCCTTTCGGAAGCTGCAGTTCTCTCCGTGTCCCGGAGGTGAAGAAGCGGCTTCTCTCCGCACAGACGACTGTAGCGGTCCCGGTGCGCTCCAGAGCACTCCTTCTGCTGAAAGACGCCCGGGACCGGCGCTTAGCTTCGGAGAGCTCTGTATCTCCGTCTTGAGCCTCTCTTGTTGCCTCCATCTAAGCAAAAAGGTTTTCCACTATGTCCCGCGAGAGGAACTGTGTCAGTACAGACAACATCTCCTTAACTAGCCCTAGAATTTCCACAGATGTCTGCATACTGTTAAGCAAAAAGCAAAAAAAAAGTTGTCTACAACTCCTTCCATTCGAATGTTTCTTTCAATGGAAAAAACAGGAGCGTGGATTGGTACTGTCCTCTCTCGGTTTGAGAGCTGCGCCTATAATCCCGATGTTGTGCGGCTTCGTTCTTCGTCTCCTGGAAGCTGCATCTCTCTCTGTCTCCCGGAAGCCAAAAGCGGCTTCTTCGCTCACTGGGCACTGCACGGGTGGCGGTGTGCTCCGAAGTGCGGCTTCTGTTTAGAGATGCCCAGGAGCGGCGCTTAGCTTCCGAGAGCTCCGTCTGTCCGTCTTTAGCATCTCTTGTCGCCTACATCATAGTAAACGGCTTTTTCTACTTTGTCTCCAAAGGAGGAACTGTGTCAGTACAGACATCTCCTTAACTAACACTAGAATTTCCACGGAAGGCTGCATAGTAATTAACAAAAAGCGTAAGATAGGTGTCCACAACACCTTCCATTCCAAAGTTAACGTGAATGAAAAAACAGGAGAATGGGTAGGAACTGATCTCTCTCAGCTTTTACAGCTGCGCCCAGAATTCCAATATTGCGTGGCTTCCTTCTTCGCCTTTCGGAAGCTGCAGCTCTCTCCGTCTCCCGGAGGCGAAGAAGCGGCTTCTTCGCACACAGAGTTCTGTGCTGGTCGCAGTGGGCTCCGCAGTGCGCCTTCTGCTGAAAGATGCCCGGGACCAGTGCTTACCTAGAGTGAGCTGAGGATCGCCGTCTTTAGCGTCTCTTGTCTCCTCCAGCTTAGCAAAAAGGTTTTCCACTATGTGTCGAAGGGAGGAACAGTGTCACTAGAGACAAAACCCTCCGTTCAAGCTCTAGAAGGTTCCAGAGAGGGCTGGCTAGTGTTCAGCAAGAAGCTTTTGAAGAGAAATCTGGTAGAAACTCCTTCTCTTCGAGTGTTGCTGTCGGATAGAAAAGGCAGGAGATTTCTAAGGTACTGTCTTCTTTCCCTTTGAAAGCTGCACACACAGTCGGGCTTTTGTGCGGCGGCGTTCCTCACCTCTCGGAAGCTGGGGTGCTCTCTGTCTCCTGGAAGTAAGGAAGCGGATTCTTCGGGCGCACAGCATTGTACCGTTTGCAGTGCGCTGTGGGCGTGGCTTCCATTGAGAGACAGCCAGGAGCGGCGCTTAGCTTCGGAGAGATCCGTATTTCCTTCTTGAGCGTCTCTTGTCACCTACATCTTAGCAAAAAGGTTTTTTCACTATGTTTCAAAAGGAGCAACTGTGTCAGTACAGACAATATCTCCTTAACTAACACTAGAATTTCCACAGGTAGCTGCATAGTGTTCAGCAAGAAGCAAAAGAAAATTGTCCAAAACTCCTTCCTTTCGAATGTTGCTTTAAATGGAAAAAAACAGGATTGTGTCTTGGTACTGTCCTCTCTCTTTTTGAAAGCTGCGCATACAATCGCGCTTTTGTGCGGCGTCATTCCTCGCCTCTTGGCAGCTGGGGCGCTCTCTGTCTCCAGGAAGAAAGGAAGCGGATTCTTTGGGCACCAATCGCAGTGCGCCGCGGAGCGTGGCTTCTGTTGAGAGATGCCCAGGAGCGGCGCTTACCTTCCGAGAGCTCCGTATCTCCGTCTTTAGCGTCTCCTGTCGCCCACATCTTAGCAAACAGGTTTTCCACTATGTCCAGCCAGAAGAAACTTTGCCAGTACAGAAAAGATTTCCTGATCTCGCGCTACATTTTGCACGGAGGGCTGCATAGTGTTTACCAAAAAGCTTAAGATAGTTGTCCACATCTCCTTCCATTCCAAAGTTAATATTAATGGAAAAAACAGGCGAACGAATAGGTCTTTAGCGTTTCTCTCGTCGCCTACATCATACCAATGCGGTTTTTCGACTTTGTCTCCAAAGGAGGAACTGTGTCAGTACAGACAACATCTCCTTAACTAGCCCTAGAATTTCCACAGATGTCTGCATAGTGTTTAGCAAGAAGCAAAAGAAAGTTGTCCACAACTGCTTCCATTCGTATGTTTCTTTAAATGGAAAAAACAGAAGCGTGGATTGGTACTATCCTCTCTCGGTTTGAGAGCTGCACACACAATTCCTATTTTGTGCTGCTTGTTTCTTCGCGTTTTGGATGCTGCCGCTTTCTCCAGCTCCCGGAGGTAAGGACGTCGCTTCTTCTTGCACTGAGCATTGTGCCGGCCGCGGTGTGCTGCGGTGTGCCGCTTCTACCTTAAGACACCCGAGCCGATGCTTATTTCGGAGAGCGCCGTATTTCTCTGTTTTAATTCTCTTGTCGCTGGCATGTTAGCAAAAATATTTTCCCCTATGTCTAGCAAGATGAAATTTGGCCTCTTCAGAAAACCTCCCCCGATATTGTCCTAGAAGCTTCACGGACGAAGTCATAGTGTATAACACGAAACAAAAGGACGTTGTCTAAAAATCCTACCTTTCCCATCTTAATGTGTAAAGGAACAAGTTGAAGCGAGGTAAACTACTGTCCGCTTTCAGTTTTAAGTCTGCACAAACTTTGGCTTCTGTGGCTTCGTTCCAGAAGGCGAAGAAGCGGCTTCTTCCTACACAGAGCATTGTGCCGGCCTCCGTGCTCTCTGGAGTGCGTCTTATGCCAAAACACGCTTGGCAGCGGCGTTTTCCTTCGGAGAGCTCCGTATCTCCGTCTTTAGCATCTCTTGGCACCTGCATCTTAGGAAATTTTTTTCTCCTATCTCGCATGGAGAAACTTTGCCGGTATAGAAAACATCCCTCGATCTTACTCTAGAATTTGCATGGAGAGAGGCATGGTGTTTAGCACGAAGATAAAGAAAGTCTTCCAAAATTCTTTCCATTCCAATCTTAATGTTTAATGGAAAAATGGAGAGTTAAGTTACCGTCCTGTCTCAATTTGAAAGCTGCTAAAACAATCCCGCTTTTGTTCGACTTCGTTCGCCTTTCAGCGTCTGCCGCTCTCTTCAGCCCCTGGAGACTAAGAAGCAGCTGCTTTGCGCACACAGCATTTTGCCGGTTGCCGGTGAATATCTGAGAGCAGCTTCTGCCAAAAGACGCTTGGGACCTGCGCTTACTTTGGAAGGCTTTATATATTCGTCTTTAGTGTCTCTTGTCGCCTTCATCTTAGCAAAAAGCTCTTCCACTATGTCTTGCAAGGGGAAACTTTACGGGTACTTGAAACATCTCCTGATCTTGTGCTATAGTTTCCACGGAGGTCTGCATAGTGTTTAGCAAGAAGGAAAAGAAAGTTGTCCCAAACTTTTTCCATTCGAATGGTATTCTAAAAGAGCCTCTGTTTCTTAGTTAAGCTGCACGTTGTTTTTAAATCGTCGTGTTCCCTGTGCCCTCCTCCCCATTTTGAGGAGACACAAGCACATTACTTTTCAGGAAAAAAATCTAGATAATTGATCTAGGAAGAATATTCTCTGCGTTTGAGAACCAAAATCTACCTAAGAGAAAAAAGATAGTCCATTTTTTGAGACCCAATATCGCACATATATGTTAATGGGAACTGTACTCCCCCACAAACTAGAGCCTATATTTAGTAACCAACATGTTGCAAGTGTGGACGTATGTAATTTCCTTCTCTTTTCTGAGCTTTTTTCTGAAAGTTTAATTTGCTTTTAAAGATTTTCTAGTAATTTGAAAAATTCTTCTGTATTTGTGTGAGAATAGAAATCTCCATAAAGCTTAGTGTGTAAAGGCAGGGTAATCTTTTGGGCTTGATGATGACTTTTTGTAAGATTATATTTTCATCTGCATTAATCAATTTCCCGTTTTAGGAAATATTTTTTTTACTGAACGTAATAATTTTCCAGATGTGTTTTTAGAAGGTGTAAAAATTAAGATCTTCATTTTTATTATAGAAATACAAAGAATATCCATTAAAACCATCTATTCCATCGTTTCAATTTTGTATTTTTGAATTTTCAATAGCTAATTCTCCCTTTAAAATCACTTTTAAATGCACTGTCCTGACATAATTTTGTTATTTCTTTATTTCTAAGTTTTAAAATGGTATTTAGAGGAGAGTAATTTACAGTAACTATTTGACAGTTTGCCAATCAATATCAAAGTGGAGGGAGGGAGGGAAGGAAGTGGCAGAAGGATGTGCTGGAAGAATGATGTAGTGGAAAGGAGTGGGGGATGGAAGTGGTGGAAGGAGGGAAAATGAGGAAAGAAAGAGAAAAAGAGAAAAAGGAGAGAAAGAAAGAGTGAAAGAAAGAAAGAAAGAAAGAAAGAAAGAAAGAAAGAAAGAAAGAAAATTCCCTAATGTCAGACACGTTAAAAATTATAAAATATTTGTGCATATGATAAAGTGCTAGGACTGTTACTAGATATAGTAATGCTAAATGGAACATATATGTGGAACCCAAAGAATGAAACTCATTGGATTTCTGTTTCTCAGAATGAATAGTCTGTTATTTCTATCTTCATCTACTTACTGCTACTGCACAGAATGAATATTACCATAGAATAATAGAATGGTTGGGTTTGGAAGGACCATAAAGTTCAGCTTATTTCACGCCCCATGTCATTGGCAGGGACACCTTCCACTAGACCGCCTTAAGCTCAAAGAACCATTCAAGCTGGCCTTGAATACTTCCTGGCATGGGTCACCCACAACATGTTCCAATATCTCACAACCCTCCTGGCGAATAATTTCTTCCCAATATCCAAAGGAAACATATACTCTTCAGGTTTTAAAGCCATCCACACTTTTCCTACCACTCCGTGCCCTTGTGTAGCTCCTCTGCCTCCTTCTGGTAGGCTGTCTTCAGATACTGGAGGGCTCTTCTAACAATTTGCCCAGAGTCTGCTCTTCTCTAGGCTGAGAAAATGCCTGTAGGACTCTGGCTTGATGACAGACTCCATGTGCTGCACTGAGGGCTCAGACATTTCTTCTTCTTGGAATTGTTTTAGGATGCTCAGCCACTGTTGATTGTTCTTCATTGTGGTACAGGAAATAAATACTTTATTGTTTTAATAAAGACACACTTGAAATGATAAGAGCTAAATTTTAAAGCAAAATTAATTGGAGGGAGTTTCCTAAACCTGTGGCCCGTTACCCCAGCCCATCCATTGATTATAAATGACATTTCTTGCAGATATTATGATACATGAACCAAAGCCAAGTGATGGATACTACTTAAGACAGGTGTTCTACCTGCTTACTGGAATATGTTCTTATCGTTCTAAAACAATCCCCCAAACATTAAGAACAAGAGATTATATCATGAACTAATGAAGTGCTTTGGTTGAAAGTAAAATGCATTTGAAGGAAATGGGTTTGGGGGTTAGCACCAGCAAGATCTCAGAAATGGAGTGCCAGCTTAGTTGTCTGGTTCAGAGACAAGTGAAGCAATTCAGGAGTGTCCTCCTCTGAAAACAGATATTTCTGCACAACAGTTAATAACCAGCATCAGAAATGTCGGCAAATAAAATACTAGGCACTACAAGTTTGTCATCCAGGAGTGGTAGCTGTTAGCAGTTAGACTCATAGCAGTGGTCTTGCTGTTGTGCCTCTTAGAATAGACAGAAAAACTATTTTTTCCATTTATTTTGTTTCAGTATTGGTACAAAGACTATTTTCCTGCCCTCAGGAGACAGCAAAAACTGTCAACAACTGAAATGCTTCAGAAATGGAAATGATCTGAATCACAAATATTTCTTTTCACATCAAATTTAAAGCCTAAGTCATAACTGTAAAACAGATAGAACTATTTAAAGATGAATGTACTATACATAATAAAATATTCCCAGAGATAAGTATTGTGTTTTAAATCTGTTTAAAAGTCCAGAGCTCCTGGTAAAAAACTTGTACACAACTGAGGTAGCTACATGATACTCTCTTTTCAGATTAATTATACTCTTCAGTCTCACCACCTCTACCAATTGATTTCCATACTGTTTCCTTTGAAAACAGTAATTTAACATTTTTAGTTCTATTAAAAAAATGATAGAGACAAGAGTTATTTGAACTCCCTGTTTTCTGAAAATCCTGAACATCATGCCTTAAGAACTTGATCTTGAATTTTATTTCCTATCAAACTAAATTTTAAAGGAGTGGCAGAGAGAATGGGAGACTCAAGCAAAAGAATTTAGGCTTCTAATTCTTGGGTTGTCTTCTTACTTACCTATGACAAGAACTTGAAAGAGAATAGATTACAGTTAACATCTGTTTAACTTTTGCACATTCTCGTCCACTAAAGAAGAAGTCAAGGATGGTTTTCTAGCCTTCCCTCCACAAGCTGCAACTTCCTTCAAGGCACATTCACCTGCTGTGGCATGGGCCCCTCCACGAGCTGCAGTGTAGGTATGTGTTCCTCCACGGTTCTCCAGGGACTGCTGGGAGACAACCTGATTCACTATGATGTCCTCCAGGGACTGCGAGGAATTCTCTGGTCTGTCAACTGGAGTACCTCCTCCTCCTCCTTGTCTCACTTTAGTGTAACGGAGCTGCTTCTCATACTCTTTTTTCCCCTCACTTTTCACTGCCTATTCATATGTTTTGTGCTTTTGACAATATATTTTCACAGACTCTTATGGGCTCAGTTGCAGAAATGTGTCTTGCTAGAAAATGAGATGCTATACAAAACCACGATTTTATAGAAAAGAATAGCGGAAGTACAAATATACTGCTAAAGAACTGGAAAATTGACAATGCTTCCTTGTAATATGTCCCCTCCTTTTGCCTTCTTTCTCCTTAAGATTTGGAAAGAATACTGAGCAGGAGACAGTGTTGTTTCAAGGAAAAGACTTTTTCAGGATTCTAGGGCACATGTTCCAATTTCTTGAGAAAATTGAGAAAAGACACTTTGTCTTTTGTGATAAATATCATTAGCCACTAGGGACAAAGTCTGACCAACAAGAGCAGATCAAAATCTGATGAGAGCAAGTAATATACCTTGAGTGGCCAAGACAGAACCTTAGAGTCGTTGAATCAGTTGAATTGGAAGGAGTCCATTGGGATCATCAAGTCCAACTCCTGGCCCTGCATGGGACCATCCTTGAGACTCACACCATATGCCTGAGAGCAATGTCCAAAAGCTTCTTGAACTCAGACAGGCATGATGCTATGACCACTCCCTGGAGAGACTCTTCCAGTGCCCAGCCATCCTCTGGTTAAAAAACTTTTTCCTGGTATCTGACCTAAGCCTCCCCCGACTCAGCTGCATGTCATTTCTTTGAGTCCTGTCCTTGTAGACCTCATTTGAGAACTTTCTAATACCTTCATGTCTTTTTTCATTGTGGCACCCAATACTGCCCCCAAGCACTCAAGATGAGGTTGGCCAGAGCAGAGCAGCGCAAGACAATCCCCTCCCTTGCCCAGCTGGCGATGCTGTGCCTGATGCACCCCAGGACAGGCTTTGCCCTCCTGGCTGCCAGGGCACTGCTGATGCACATTCAGCTTGCCATTGGCCAGGAGCCTGGGTCCCTTTCTGCAGTGCTTCTCTCCAGCCTCCTGCTCCCTAGTCTATACACACACCAGGATTGCCCTGTCCCAGGTGCTGAATCCAGCACTTGCCCTTCTTCAACTCCATCTGGTTGGTGATTGCCTGTGGGAATCCTCAAAAACAGGGAGGTTTGGTAAAGCTGCAAAAGGCAGGCTTCAGAGACAGCAGAACTGTGATTGGAGCTAAGCATTAGTCTTAGGTTTGTCAGCAGAAAAATTATATAAGAAATAGAAAAGTAAGGACAAATAGAACAATGATCTGTGTATTAATGCTTGTCTAGGATATCTCCCTAGGCTACAGAAAAGTATATCTAGCAAGATGTTAGGAAGTTCTAAGCTTAATAATGGAGCACTGTGAATTGTATCTTAAGGCTTACAAGCAGGTATTTTATTTGAAATAAGCAAGCATTGTTTTAGCCGCAGGAACGCGTGCTTATAGTGATTGGATAGAACTATTGTCAATTTTCTTTTGCTTTGTGTGATTCGTCAAAAAACTTTGAAAGTAAGTTCCAACATTAAGTTCTTGGTCTGCTTCCTGGGATGTGAGCTGTTGGCATCTTCCCATTGTCATAACCATGTAATGAGACTGATTTTTGCTATTGCTTCCATTTGTGTGGTCAAGGATTCATTCAAATTACATGGTAAAAACACCCATTCCAGGATTTTTAGTGGCTAATTAGCCTGGCTATCCCTCTGCATTAGAATAGCCATCATGTGCTTTTCTCCATTCAGTATGGCCACAGATAATGGTAAATTAGGGGACCAATGATCTGCAAAGGAATTGCTCAATTTAGTGGCAATTTCAGTCAAAGCCTTCTGTTGTTTTTCAGTTAGTTTGTGCAGCAAATTGGTCTGATTTCCCCCTTTAAATAATGGCATTAGGGGCTCACAGTCTTCATTAGAAATGCCACAGGTGCTACAAATCCACTGTATGTCCTCAATTAACTTTTTGGGGGTCATCTGTCAAGATCAGAATTTCCATACAAATAGTTAATTTTTGGGGCTGAATTTGGGCTTCAGTGATAAGCATACCCAAATATTTCCTTAGGGCTTTTGGACTTTTTCCAGGGCAATCTGAACGCCTTCAGATTGTAGGTAAGGCAGGTATCAGGGTTGCTGTATCCAGGTGTTCTCCTGCTATAATATTATCCATGTCATGATAGCTAAGATATTGTGAGTACTGTTTTCTCAGTGGGGCTGGTGCCCAGGCAACAAACATAGAGTTGGCACATCATGGGAGAATTTTGCATCCCTTGTTGGCAATACAACCCATTGATACTTTTTTTGCTGCCTCTGCTTTGTTAATGGCTGGCACTGGTAAGGCGAACTTCTCAATGTTGTCCTCGTGCAGGGGGATTATGAAAAACCAGTCTTTTAGATCAATTATCAACAGTTGCCAATTGACAGGTAACATTGATGGTAAGGGTAGGCCACGCTGCAGGGCTCCCATATCCTGCATTACAGTGTTAATCACTCGAAGGTCATGTAATAACCTCCATTTTCCTGATTTTTTAGGAATTGTAAAAATGGGTGTGTTCCAGGGGCTCAGAGAAGGTACAATGTGTCCCCTTTCCAACTGCTCATCAACCAGTTCGATAACATGGGCAAGCTTTTCTTTAGACAGCAGCCATTGATAAACCCAGATTAGTATTTCTCCTAATCATTTTCATTTTAGGGTCAGCCGCCCCTCAACGCCTACTGCTAAAAACCCTCATTGGTGAGACAGAAACCCATCTGGCTCAATGTGTCTTGTCCCAACAGCCAGATTGTAGTGATCACATAAGATCTCGCCTGAGCCCAAACACATGCATCCTCATCAACCCATACTGTTAAGAGCGTTCTATTGATTCGAGTCATTTGCACACCTCTCACCCCCATAACAGGTGTTCCCAAGGTGTTCAGAGGCCATTTTGCAGGCTATGCAAATGAGAGAACAATGGTGACATCTGAACCTGTGTCCAGCAATGCAGCTTTTGTTGCAAGAGTTCCTCCATCAGGGTGCTGAAAAGTAATGGGTTTAGTTGGTTTTGGTCCTGATAATGGTAACATAAACATTACTTGAGGGGTTCCTGTTGTCCCAAAACCTCCATACCCCCTATGCATGACCCCCTGTTTCAGAACCTTGGCCTCAAAGGGAATTACCTGTGCCAGTCTAGTGCCTTTTGGAATATGGATAGGTAGCCTTCAAGTCTGCACCATTATCCCAATATTGCCTAATAAGCTGCATCAATCAGCCTAGGTAAAAAAAAATGTGCCTTGTCTTAAAGTGGATGATCTCCCTATCAGTAGAGCACTAAGTCCATAGCCCAACAGTCCCTTTGCTGTTGTTGGTGTGACCTCTACATTGGTGTTTTCAAAGTGATGCCTACTGCTCTCTCCAAGTCCACTCCTGCAGATCCTGGTGTTGCTGAGTGGAGGATGTCCAGGCAGCCGCCTGGTGGTGGTGGAGCATTTGTGTCATTTCGCCCTTGGTTTAAGGTTTCCCAAGGGGGTTCCATCTCTCTTGTATTTTGATTTACATTCGCTGGTCCGATGCCCAAACTTGTCACATATGTTGCAGGTGGGTTTTTTTTTTTTTGATTTATGAAGTAATAGAAGAAAATCTTACTTCTAGAAACTGTTACTAATCAACACAGACGGTTGCTCAGCCAAAACTGTGTTAAATTCCTGAAGCCAGAGCAAGAGAACAGACACTTCATAGAATTAGGAAGAGTTTCTTTTTCTTACTTTTCTATAGCAAAAGGGAGAGTGCATATTAGAGTGGGGCATACAGTAAGTGATTTGGGAAGTCTGTACTGTCTGATTACCTCAGCCAATGGGGCAAAGAAGAGGGTGATGCAGTGGGAAACTTAGGATAAAAAAGGGGTCTGCATCCCCAACCACTTGAAAAGACCTCATGGGAAATGGCCCATGGCCTCTCCCTTTGTTCCAATAAAGTTACGGGACTCCTCTGTCTCTTTTTGGGACAAAATCCTCTGGCATCAGGGATTAATTTCCGAAAGAAAATGAGCACTCATCTGGGGTCCTTCTGCCAACCCGTGGCAGTGAGTGGGAGCTCAAGGGGCCTCTCAGCCAGCTTTGGTGACCAGTTTCCTTTGGTAGCAGCTGGCACTGGGCAATTGGTTGAGTACCCAATAATGTCCACTCGAGACAGATGAGTGTAAAGATTTTGAGAATATAGAAACTACAAGCGAGATTGAAATAAAAGCAAGCTTTGAGATCTCTTAGTTATTGAACAATGGGAAAACAATGGTGTGGCCAACTGAAGGTAATCCCCTTTTGATGAAACAAGACCCTCTGCTTGCAGACAGGTCCAAGGGTCAGAGCAGCACCCTACTAGCTTGGCAGAAGGGGTCCAAAGAATAGTTTTTAGGGTTTTAAATGTAACACAGTATGGTAATGTAGTGATTCTTACAGGCTGTATGTAAATGCTATTGGATTTGTATCTTGTACTAGATTCATTAGTGAGAATCAGAATATTCAACACAGAAGAAGATTTATTATATTGTAACATGAACTTCGCTCTCTTATCCCTTTTACTCTCTTATGCTTTTGCTCTCTTGCCTCTCTTACGCTCTTTTCCTCTCATCCTTTCTACCCCTCTCTTCTCTCAGGCCTGCTCTGAGCTGTGGCTGGCAGCTCCCAGCAGGGCCCTGAACCCATGCCCTTTGCAATAAACCGCAAGTTCCACGACCTGGCTTCAGAGATCTCTTGTCTCCATCTGTCCTGACTGTCCTACCCCCTGACGCTCCTACAGACGAGTAGTGGACTAGAGGGTCCATGAAGAGTCCACAGGGAAGGACCACTGAAAATGTCACCAGTCAATGGGATTTTTGGGGAGTGAACCTGAGAGGGCACCCATAGAGGATAGCATAGGTAAAGCCAGTTATGGGTCCTGGCAAAAGAGATGACAATCCAGAAAGATCTCCGAAGAATCCCTTGGGAGAATGTTGAGGTAGTTTGGACCTTATCCCAGAGGTAATTAAGGACAATCCATGCCCGAGGAGCAATAAGGGGAGTTGAGAAGGTGTCTCGGTAACAGGGGATAGATGATGCTGGTATGTTGGGAAAGGATTGGTTGAAGTGGAATGTGGAGGAATATAGTTAAGGCAAGTAGTAGCAGAAGGCATTTATCATCAAAATTTGCCATCTGATTCATCTGCAGGTTCTTTGTATCCCCAGCTTTCAGAACAGGAAAAACAAGGAAGTCAGGATGAAGAGGTGTTTTTTTATGGTGGGAAGTGGCAGCACCAGGCACGGAAGTGCGGGACTGTGAGCATGGGCTTGGGGCTTGTGGGGAGGTGCAGGCCCAGGCTGGGGCTGTGGGGCAGCCAGCTCCAGGCAGTACCTGACCCCACCACCTGCCCCCCCCCCCCCCCCCCCCACAGGCAGGGATGGCAGTGGCCCCCAAGCCCAATGAGGCTGCTAGATGTCCTGGCCCCCATGAGGCTGCCAGACACCCCAACTGCCTGTGGTGCTGCTGGCTGTGCCCACTGAGTGTCCCAGCAGGGGCTGCGTTTGGACCCTGAGGCAGGACAGGGACTGGCTCTGGTATATGATGTATGGAAAAGAGGGTGAGCACAAAGAGGAGGAGCAAAGAATATCTGGGAAATGCAAATTATACATGGTAGGATTAGGATTTTCTTTTAAGCATTTGATTTGGGTCACTGGAGAAACAAATGATTTTGAGCTGTGGGAGACTGAGCGCCCACAAGCAGTAGTGGGGCTGGGGGCTGAAGAAACGGCAGAATAAAGTTCCTGGATGAACTGGTTAGAAAGATACAGCAAGTGCATGTAAGAAGGGATGAGGAAAAGGTAAAGGCAAAGGTGATGGCAGTGTTCTTACTGCTGTGGAGGGATAAACCACAGGGCCCAAGGGGGCCCCCGGGACAGAAGGGACGAGTTTGGCCACAAGGACAGGGCAGCGGCATTCCCTCCTCAGCAGGGGAGAGCCCACCCAAAGAGCGTCTTGGAAGGAATCAGTGTACTATCTGCAAGGACACCGAAAGCAAGAAACACAGAAACAATTGGATCAAGAGGATCAAGTCCAATGATTAATGTGGATGGATTGTCAGGGGTGTCAGGGGTTCCTGGTATACCAGGGACCCACCACACTGGAGCTCCTGATAACATTTAGGGGGGTCAGAATGGGAGGAAGTGTTTTCCTGATAGACACAGGGGCCTCTCAATCCACTTTGAATTTTTGAATTTTATCCCTTCAAGGGAAAAATTTTCAAGAAGTTCTTTAATTCTTCAGGGGGTAAGTAGAAAAGAGGTGGGAATGTGTTTCTTTCAGTCACGATTAGTACATGTGGGGATTAGGTTTGACAAGCATGAATTTCTGTTTGTTTCTACTTGTAATTTTAAGTTACTGGGAGGGGATTTGATGACTACATTGGGAATTGAAAATAACATTATAAAAAGTGATATAGAAACTAACCCTGTTGTTAAGTTTGTGTCAACTAACCCTGTTGTAAGGGTCTGAGAGAGCCTATGCTGCAGTAAACCCACAAGTGTGGGCAGTCCCAGGGAAATCTGAAAAATGAGCTATGATGTCTCTCCAAACTACTTTGAAGCAACCAGGAAAAGCGGCATCTAAAAAGCAGTATCCTCTTTCCAAGGCAGGGAAAGAAGGGGTTGCAGCCTATTATTGAGTGAGTCCCTGTTAAAGGCAGGTCTTTTGGAGCCATGCATGTCTCCCTAGAGTACTCCTGTCAGTTAAGAAACTGCATGAATGGACACCAGAAGGAGCGCAGAATTTTAAAGTGCTGGGGGAAAAAAGCAGATTAACTGAAGCTCGTGCCCTAGGCCTTCCTGACAGGGAAAAAGAGTTTGAATTTTACGTGGATGTTAAACAGGACGATGCTAAAATAATTTTACTATGGGAACAGTGGATTGCACGGCAGCCTGTTGCCTACTTTTCTAAGATGTTAAACCCAGATACCAGGAGGCTGGCCTCATTGTCTGCAGAATTGTGCAGCTATGGCTTTAGTAGTAACCAAAGCCTGAAAACTGATGACAAGAGAAGATTTTGTGAGACTTATGAAAGTCTCACATCAAATTAAAGTTTTGTGAAGCGAAAAAGCCTCTAAGTGGATGTCCAGGGCTTGGTTAATATGGTCTAAAAATTATTGAATGGAACAGAAAGGTTCAGGATTGAGAAGTGGGGAAGAGTTTAACCCAGCCTCCTGTTAAACAAGGACTTTGAACAGTCCTGGAGAGCGGGGCCGGGAACAAACCCATGACTGCATTCAAGTGATAGATCTCCAGGCCTGGGCTAGGGAAAATTTAGGAGACACCCCCTGGCCTAAGGGAGAAAATGTGTTCATAAATGAGCCTTCACGGGTAGTAGAAGGGAAGCAAGTTATAGGAGATGCTATTATTAAGGGAAGGGAATTAAGAAAGGGAGGATGTTGCTGCCCACATGGTCAGCTCAGACATGTGAAGCTGTATGTGCTTGTAAGAGCCTGTGAATTCACATGTGTACTGATACTAAGCATGCATGTGGAGTGGTACACATGTTTGGAAATCTGTGGGAGGAAAGAGGTTTATTAACCTGCAGGGGAAAATACATTAGTGCATAAGAGTTTAATTACTCCTCTCATGGAGGTGGTGAATTTACCAAAAAGGGGGACAATGATGTACATTATGGGACATCAGGCAAGGTACTCAGAGGAGGCAATAGGCAATTGACTGGTGAATGAAGAAACTCAGAAAGGAATACTTTGCCAGCACTGTCTAAGACCCTCCCTTTGCTCCCAGTGACTCAATCACTGCCAGAGAAACTGTCTTTTCCACCAGAGGAGCTGGAGATAATTTAAAAGAGCTGGGCAGAGAAAAAAAGGGAATAATTGGTTTACAAGGAATGGCAAACAATGGAGACCAGAAGCTTTGGCTGTATATGTATTAGAACAACTCCATTGTTCTAATGTCATTGGAATTCTGGAGGATTGGCAGAAGCCTTCTTCAAGATGTATTTTTCTGTGGGCCTTTTTAGTCTGGCAAAAGCAGCTGTTGAAGTTTGCTTGATTTGTGCTGAAACCAATAACAGGGTTACAAAGAAAGCTGCCACAGGAGGGAGGCCTTGGGCTGTATGTCCCTTCTAAAGATGCGAAGTGAATTTTATTGAGATGTCCCAAGTAGGAAGGCTTAAATATTTTCTGGTAATAGTATATCAGCTAACAAGGTAGCCAGAAGCATTCCCAACTGCTTCAGCAGCTACAGCTTCACCTATTAAGGTATTTTTGGAACAAATTATTCCATGATACAGGGTTGTAGAAGCAATAGACTCAGGACAACTCATTTTACGGAAAGATTCTTCAAAGGGTTATGGCTACTTTAGAAAACAATGGATCCTCCATACCCCCGGCACTGCCAGAGCTTGTGTCAGGTAGAAAAAAAAAATGGAGAAAGAAATAAAGAAACACCTTTTGAAATTGGTAATAGCCCTCAAGACGCCATGGGTAGGGCTTTTGCCATTGGCTTAGGCAAGAATGAAGGCCAGACCCAGAAGATAGAATCAGTTCTCTTCCTTTGAATTATTGTTTGGAATTCCTCACTGTCATGGTTTGACGCTGGCGCAATGCCAGTGCCTCTATGAAAATACACTCTCCCTGTTTTCTGCTGTGAGATGTGACTAGGAATAAGCAAAGCAGGCCTGCACTTAGAAATAAAGAAAAGAAAACTTTATTAACTACACTACAACTATATGTAAAAAGGAACACACAGGAAAAATGAAAACCTTACAAATACATTTCCTCCTCCCCCCACCAAATTTCTAATACGTCTATCCCCCAAATTTCAACTCTTGGTCTAGCACTACTTTTCAGACAATCAATTCTCAGTTCATCGAGAGGAGAGGAGTCCTTCTTGTGCCATGGGCTTCTTCTGGAAACACCGTTGAAACTTCATGTGTTTCTATGTCACTCATGGCACCGCCCAGAGAACATCTGCTATTGTGACCTCTTATTTTCATGTCCAGTGCTCTCACCACTGAACATGGACTAGAGCTGCTTTTAGGGTCGTCTTTTAAGGATGCTTTGTCCTGTTCTAAAAAGAGCGCAGTTTTACTTTTGGGACACCTGTCCCCCCCCAAATTTCATGCGCTGGGGCCGAGGGGTACCAACACTGAACCCTCTTGGTTCTGAGCTATTGCTTCCCTCTGGATGCAGTCTCTGTGTCACAAGGAACATGGTTCTGTCTATGGCTATAACAAGAATAGTCTAGCTAAGCTACTCTATCATCTCTTCCCACTTAAGATTCTTCTCTCCTGACATCTTTCACTTGCTCAGACTTTCATCACACTTGCTTATTTCTTTCTCCATCTTCCACTCTATCTCTCTTCTAGGAAAGGTTAATGTTCTGTAAAGTTTTCATTGTCTAAAAAGGGGTTAAAAACTCGGGCTCTGCCCGCCCGGAGACTCCCACAAACGGCCGGACGCTTTCTCGCTGCACCCCCCCCGCCCCTTCTCCACAAGCTGGGCTGTGCTGCCAGGACATGATATCAAATTTCAAGGCGGCACAGGCTCTCTCTCTCTCTCTCTCTCTCTCTCTCTCTCTCTCTGTTTCCTGGGGGGGGGTTGCCCGATGCCTCTTGGTGCTTCTCTCTCTTCCACCCTTCCACTCTCGGGGCCAGGCCTACCTCTCCCAGCCTCATGGCTTTTCCCCTCCCCCGTCCAGGCAGCAGCTGGGCCCGGGGAGGTCCGACCTGCTTCCCTTGTGGAAACCTAAGAGAACTTCCCCCGTGAGTGCTCTGCTTTTTAACCCCTGTGTTCTCAGAGGCGTATCCATTGCCTTCAGTGGCCACACCAGGTGCCAATATCAAAATCTGAACATCTACTGGTGACCACAGCATATCTCAGAAAACCTACTTCTTGCCAAACCACGACACTCACCCAGGTAATTCTCAGCCTAGTAGGGTGTAGAGATAAGTGATGTATATTTAAAGCAATATTTGGCCAGGATACTGTCTCTTGTGAAATCCCTTCAACAAGAAGCTCAGGTGGCACAGCCCCTGCCTTTGGACTTTGGCTGTTCATAGCATCCAACCAGGGGATTTAGTCCTGCTTAAGGAGTGGAAAGACATACCACTGGTCGTGAAGTGGTGTGGAACTTTCCAAGTGTTACTGACCACAGAAATAGCCATCAGACAGCTGAACACAGGTGGACCTATCACACTCTGGTCAAGGTCTCTAAGGCCCCAGAGATTTGGACATCTCAGCTGGAAAAGAAGGACAGCAGGCTCTGACTGACACTCCACAGGAATGGTCTGGAGCAGCAGTCAATGCGTTGACATTGGGGCAAGCTGCATGTACCTACCCACAGACTTGTCTGCTGAAATAGCCTGTATGGACATCTTCCTTTAGAATCTCCACTCACTGGGGGGCTACTACTTGCTGTCATTGTTTTCTTTATCTTAGGTGGTTTCTGTGCATTCACTGGCCACAGGTGGCGTGGAAGACAAGGTGAAAATTAGACTAGGTCATTAGAATACACTATTAGAATATTTTTCTTACTAATTCTACTTTCATATTGTCAGCTAAATTTAGGCCAGGAATGGAAGAATCCATTTCCAGCTTTAGGAGAAGAAGCAGCCAAAGTTTTTAACCTTAGCTGTTGTTGGGTCTGCAGAGGGCCGGAAGGATCTGAAGAGTGGCTAAGGGTGACTAGTTCAGTGGAATCTAAGTGGTCAATACCCTAAGTGAGGTCCATAATGGGACAGGATTTGGGGACAAAGAAGGAAATCCATGGTGACTTCATTCTTCTGAATCAGGCACTTATTGCCTAAATAGGACAGGGGGTGTCTACATAGGAAAAGCGTTTGTGATTTGACTTTATCTTTGGGTTTAAACAACTGGGTCTGGACTCCCAATTACCCTCCTTGCAGTTGTTCCAAATATCAAGCAAATGCAATCAAATGCCTATGAAGTTCACTAATGGTAGCTGGCTAAGGTGTTCCTACCATAATTACCAAAAAGATTTTGAAGGCTTTTGAAAGCAGTGGAAGGGACAAGGGGTTTTTTGACCACCTATTTTTAACCTGCCTCCGAGAAAGTTCCACAAATAGAACATCTGTTGTTTGTGATTATCAGTGGAAATCTCAACACCAGAATGGAATTTGAGCCCTTTTTAGTGAGTTCTTCTCCAAATCCAAGCAAACAGATTGCAGACATAAATGTAGCTGGAAATTCTGCAGGGGAGATTGGAAATAAAAACATTTTAACTCTTAGGGTGGGGTAACTACGGTTGGAGGACTGCTAGGCCAGGAAATGAGCAGTCCTTTGACCCACCAATTGATGATGGAGGGTAGGAAGGCTCCTTTGCTAACGGAACATGGGCTCTGAAAAGACACCATTGGCATTGTGGCCAACATGAGTATCGCAGCTTACCTCCAAACTGCTCAAGGATGTTACATGGGGCATATTAGACCTACCACAAGTTCAGGGAAATCACTTAGGAATCAAAATCTAAGATGATTTTATTAGAGAAAGCAACCAATTGAGGCAGCCCTTGCTGGAGGGAGCACCTCAAAATGGGGAAAAGATGAATGGCCACCAGAAAAAATGATACCACACTATGGACCAGCCACTTGAAATCCTTATGAATTAATATGAGGAGCCAGAGAACCCATTTATAATTTGAATGGGGTATTGTGGGATCTCAGCACATCGTTCCCGATGTCCAGAGATGCCAGGAGAACCCTTGGGGGTCTCGAAAACCCTGGGATGTTGCCAAGAGTGCTTGGTGGCTTGATTTTGATCCATCCACAGAAGTAACAAGAGTCTGAGGACAAGAGAATCACTTTAGAATACAAGGTGTAAAAGAGACACATTTAGAGGGTGAGATATAGACTTTAAGGTTTTTGGTACAGGGGGGTTATGGAGACAAGATGGAGAGATCGGGGCGTGTCTTGTCCTTCTTCTTTCTTCTTCTTGTCCTCCATCTCCTGTGATGATGTTGGCACTTGGGGATTGGTTTCTAGTGAAAGTGCACTTGCCAACATGGGTGAAAAGCATTGGGAAATAAAGGTAAATATTGTATACGTAGGTTTTAGTATAAAAAGACATGACCGCCCCGTGGGTGGTCAGAGAGTGCCTGTGACTGCCTGCAGATCAGACCTCTGTTGGGCAGACAGAAAATTTTTGTAGATAAGAAATAATAAACAACCTGAAGACCGAAAGCTGAAGAGTCCAGACTCGTCCTTTGCATCGCGCCCACCAAAGAACCACTCTACCCGTGTCGGGGCAGAGACAGACAGCCGGACCCGACATTTGGCGTCCCTGGGTGGGCATCCCGTGGGCACCGGCACCGGTGGGCACCCGGCGGCGACCCGGGAGCAGCTCGGCAGCGACCGGCGATCCAGCAGCATCCAGCAGCCTTCGCTGAACCACGGTGAGCTCTGCTGTGCACCTCTTGCACAGGGACAGCCTTGAAGCACCGAGTGGGCAGCTCCCGAGTTGGACTCATTCCCAGGAGAGCCTGATAACTCCTTGGGAAAACAGCCAGAAAGCAGCCAGGAGAATCTGAAAACGCAGCAGCCGCAGAAAACATCGCACTCCACCTCAGCCGAAGAAAGTTCGTAGCAGAACAGCCCGGATCGGAATCGGAAAGGCGCCTCCGGATCCATCTCCTGTGACCTGCAGGCCAGAGACCAGGAGCCTCCGGACTGCTCTGACGACAGGAATTCGGTGAGAAGGTCAAGAATTAAGAACATGGGGGGTACACTTTCCCAGGAACAAATAGAAATTCTGTCCGACCTACAAGGCGTGGCAGACACACACACTAAGGGGATCCCAAAGAAAAAGCTTAGAGAATTATTGCTATGGGTGCGGTGTAATTACCCGTACTCCGAAACAAGGCTGTTATTTGAAGTAGGCTTTTGGCAAGAAGTTAACAGACACCTATATTTTCTAGCCATCAATGAGGATAAAACAGCCTTAAAATTGCTGTCCTCAGCAAGAATTATGTTAGAGGCGACCTCGACTCAATTTAGGGGGTCAGCCAGGCAACAAGTTGTTGCAGGTCCCAAAGGGGCGGAGGGAGAAGAGCAAGGTTCCAAGCAGAAATTGGCTCTGATCTCAATTAGCCCGGGGGAAAAGGTGCCCGAGAAAAGGGTACAAGGGAAAATGTCATTGCCCTCAGTCCCACCATCCCGAAAACCCAAGGGAACCCTAAAGCACCCTGAAACTACAGAGAATACAGGGATTTCAGACTCCGACTCAGACACTGATGATACCATTCCTCTTCCTGATGAAATAAAGTTTTCTCCCAGCGACATCGAGGAGACAGGCCACCCTTCCGGAGTGTACTGTCCCGATTCGCAGGAATCAGGGGGGGAGGAGGTGGAAAACGTGGCGGAGTCGGGGAGGGGGGTTCAAAGGGAACAAGCGGGGAGGGGGGATGCGCTCTCTCGCGGCAGGCGCGGCGGCGCGGAAGCGGCGGCGGCCGGCGGGGGGGGCGGGGAGGCAATGGGAGACACGGGTTTCCATGCGACTTTTGCGAGCGCAACGCCGAAAGCGACAGTCGCCTTTGGAGCGGTGCCAAAGACGCGCGGGTCGAGCAAGGCTCAGGAGACAGCCGGGGAGAGCTCTCAAACCAGCGCGGGAGCGTCAGACACGGGCAGCAAGGACGGAGCAGCTGCAGAGCTCCGGAGAGCTGCTGTGAAGGGACGCAGGAGACGCGCGGTGGTGACGTCAGACCCGGAAGTCTGGACCCGGAGATCGGCTCGAATCGCTGCGAGAAAGGGGGCACCCGCGGGGAGGGGGCTGCGCATTTCAGCGGGGGGTGTGGATACAGCGTCAGAGGAGGAGGAGAGAGGGGCAGGAACAGACGATAGGGAGGAGACTTCGGAGGTGGAGCGGGACGGAGACAGTGACGTCAGTACAGGGGAGGCAGGGGGCGTCCCCGAAGGCACGCATGCGCGGGAAGTGCCGGCGGAGCGAGGTCGGGGGCGGGTCCGATCCTCTGTGACGTCCGGGGAGAAAAGGAGGGGCCACGCTCGGGGTTCGGCATCCCGTGGCCCCACCCCCTCTCCGGTCCCAATGCTAGCCTCAATCCCTATGGTTCAAACCCCTTCCACTCAAAAGAAACGCTCAAATATTCAGCCCTCAATGCCAGCTCAGTTAACAGCCATGCAAACTCGGTCTCAAACAAAGTTGCGAACGTTGCAGTCTGCTGAGCAGGGACCGATGGAGTTCGTGTCGTCATCAAGGTTGTCCAGGCAGGCGACAGCGCCACCACATGGAGGGACGACCACATTGCAGGACACGGCGGACCTGCTCGACAGCGCCACCACATCACCTGCTGGCCAAACTGCAACAATGCAGCAATTTTTTCCAACAATTTATAAAAAGAAAGCCACATTAAAGAAGATAAAAACAACATCAACGCAACAAAAGGATAATATTCCGTCAACTTCAGGATCATATGAAGTTGAAGACAGTTCAGATGAAGCACAGTCTCAAGAAGAAGAAATGATACACATTACAGCTAGAGAGGGAATTCCAGCATGGATGCTTTCAGCAGCGGAAGCGGCAAAGAATCTTCTGCATTCTTTTGATGCAGCAAAAAGAACACGTTCAAGAGAGCCTCAAGTTTCTTTTCCGGATTCAGGAGCAAGACTGAGGACCTCAAGTCAAAGAACATGGAGTGAAGGATCACCAAGAGCTTCCACGATTCCATTGTGCAGGCAATGGCCAATGGAGTCTCCAGAAGAGGATGAAGAAGAACAACCAATAGAACCGATAGATTGGAAGGAAATTAGAAATGAATTGTCAAAGGAAAAGGGTCTGATCAGAGGATCAGGAGACATAATAATGCCAGTGACTTATGATGCACAAGGCCAAAATCCAAGGTGGGAAAGGCTGGGTCACGAGGTGATCAAGGACTTATCAAAGGCCATTCAAAACAATGGTCTGAATTCGCAGTACTTCAAACAGCTCCTGAAGGGGACATTCAATACATATGATTTCACGCCATTCGACATTCGATGTCTTGTGTCAATGATTCTCACTGACACACAGAGTCTTATCTGGGACAGAAGATGGAGAAGATATCTCGCAGAGTTGAGAGCCAGCTATCAAGGTGGGCCAAACGCAAACCTCACGGAAGCACAGTTAGCAGGAGACCCTCCAGACGACAATCCAGTGGAGCAAGCAGCACGGCTTCCACGACGGGTGCTGAATGACATCAAAGAAGCAGCACGCAAAGCGATCTTGCAGATTGCTCCGGCGGGAGTTCCGGACGTCCCATTCTCATGCGTCAGGCAAGGTCCCACAGAACCATTCTCATCTTTCATAGATCGACTCTCGCAAGCTGTGGATCGACAGGTGACGATTGACGAGGCGAAGCGACCTCTCATGGAGAGTTTAGCTTTCGGCAATGCCAACCCGGATTGTCAACGGGTCATCAGCGCAATGCCAGGACGGCCATCCTTGGCAGAGATGGTGGAGGCATGCAGCAGAGTGGGAACACCTCAGCACGTCGCGTCAATCGTGAGGGATGAGCTGAGAGGAGAATGGGGAGAGCAGATAAGAAGAAACCCGGAGAGGCAGTCAGAAGATCAGGACAAGGTTGAAAAGATGCTGGAAAAGGTGCTCCAACAACAAAATGAAAACATCAATAAAGTTCTTGCAACCATCCAGAAGAAAAGTAATCCATCAGGAGGACAATGCTACAAATGTGGGGCGTTTGGACACTTGAAAAGGAATTGTCCACATGCACACGCACAAGTGCAGACACAAAAGCCTGCAAAGCCGCTTTGTGCGCGGTGTGGAAGAGGAAGACACTCTGTGAAAGAATGTTTTTCCCAGACAGACGTGGAAGGGAATCCTTTACCACTTCCGGGAAACGGGAGAAGGAGCGCGCCCACAAACCGTCAGCGCGCGTCGACACAAGTGATGGCGGTGACTCAACAACCAACAGGACAATCATCGGGGATCGTCAAGCAGACGCCCTCAGCAAACTCCTCAGCCGATTCTCAAGCGACCCAGAACTCCTTCCACCAGGGGCACAGTGCACACTGGCAACTTCCAAATTAATTTGCTTTCTGGATGAAAGCCATGCGGAGGTTCCAACAGGGATCCGCGGAGACTCACACAAAAAACAAGATTTCTTAATAATAGGACAGGATAGGAGCAGAATCCTAGGACTTATTGTTTATCCATCAGTTGTTTCCGCAGATAAAAATACGGAACTGACAGTTCTGGCAAAGGCACTTCGTCCACCATTGACCGTGGCGGAAAACACTCAGATCGCGAGAGCTTTCGCTTTGCCACCACACGCCATTGAAGTCATGTCAATCTTCGATGAAGAAGGGCTTCCTTTGAGGGAACATGTCGAGATACATACCACATGGGTAAAGCACATAGGTCGAGATCGACCCACGCTCACATGCCAATTGACTTGTGGAGACAGAACAATAGAAGTCAGAGGCATGCTCGACACAGGGGCAGATGTCACAGTAATTTCCTACATCTTTTGGCCTCGCAACTGGAGCTTGATTGCACCCTTGGGGTCTCTCTCAGGCATAGGGGGAGTTTCTCTGTGTCTGCAGAGTGAGAATGCCATCGTTGTCACGGGACCAGGAAACAAGACGGCGATCATTCGTCCTTTCGTTGTGCAGAAGCCAATTACAGTTTGGGGACGAGATCTTTTGGCACAATGGGGTACGAAGATCGAGGTGGATTTTTAGTAGGGGTCACTGTGGCACTCTCCACATTGAAGCTGACTTGGAAAACAGATGATCCAGTCTGGGTGGATCAGTGGCCCCTGGAGCGAAAAAAGTTGAGTGCATTGAAAACCCTGGTCCAAGAACAGTTGCAGAAGGGACACATCAAGCCAACAAACAGCCCTTGGAATTCTCCAGTGTTTGTCATCAAGAAGAAGCTGTCAGGCAAATGGAGGTTGTTGCATGATCTTAGGAAGATCAATGAAGTCCTCGAAGACATGGGACCGCTTCAGCTGGGTCTTCCATCTGTTTCGATGATTCCCAGAGATTGGCCGCTTGTGGTCATTGACCTCAAGGACTGTTTTTTCAGTATTCCACTTCATCCGGATGATGCTCCAAGGCTTGCCTTTTCAGTTCCAAGTATCAACAAGGAAACGCCTCTGCAGCGGTACCATTGGGTCGTTCTTCCTCAGGGCCTAAAAAACTCGCCGACAATCTGCCAATGGTACGTGGCACGAGCTTTGTCACCAGTGCGGAAGAAATTCCCGAAGGTGAGAATCATTCATTATATGGATGATTTGCTCATTGCGGCCTCAACACAACAAGAGCTGCAAAAGGCTCGTGACTGTGTGATTGCAGAAGTGCAAAAGGCAGGTCTGGAAATCAGTGTTTCAAAGATTCAGGAGGTCGCACCTTGGAAATATCTAGGGTGGAAAATCTCAGAGAGAACAATAAGGCCTCAAAAGATGGAAATCAGTACAAGAGTCAACAATCTACATGATTTACAACAACTTCTAGGGGAAATCAACTGGATGAGGTCGATTTTGGGAATCACAAACAGTGACATTCCAGCGTTGCTTGATCTCTTGAGAGGAGATGCAGACATTCGATCTCCCAGGACGCTCACAAGAGAAGCAAAGAAGGAGTTGGAAAAGGTTACAGATGCCATTCAGAAGAGGCAGGCACATCGATTCGTTGAATCGTTGCCTTTCCAGTTAGCAGTGTTGGGAAAGAAAGCGCAATTCCATGGTTTAATCTTCCAATGGGACGCATCTCAGAGAGATCCTTTAATAATCATAGAGTGGATTTTCCTACCATACAGGCCTTCAAAGACAATTCTGACAGATTTGGAGATGGCAGCACAAATCATCATAAAAGGGAGAACAAGATTGCTGACAATGGCGGGACGAGAATTTTCAAAGATATATCTGCCTTTGAAAAAAGATTATTTTGATTGGGCGATGCAGAAGTCAAAAGATTTGTTAATTGCATTGTTAGCTTTTCCAGGAGCTTGCACAATCAATTTCCCACAACATAGAATGTTGCAGTCACAAATATGCTACAGAGCAAAGCCGAGAATAAGTGAAGAACCTCTGGACGGGATCACAGTGTTCACTGATGGCTCAGGGAAGACACACAAATCAGTGATCACGTGGATGAACTCAACGACAGAGGAATGGGAATCAAACGTGAAGACGGTTCAAGGCTCTCCACAAATTGTGGAATTGGCAGCTGTTGTCCGAGCATTTCAGTTGTTCCAACAACCGCTCAATTTGGTCACGGACTCTGCATATGTTGCAGGGGTGGTCAAACGATTGGAAGGTTCGCTCTTGAAAGAAGTCAGCAACGAAGTTTTATATTCCTATCTAGTGAGCATGAAAGCAGTGCTAGAAAGCAGGGAAGAAGAATACTTCATCACTCACATCAGAGCGCACACGACACTTCCAGGATTTCTAGCGGAAGGAAATGCTCAGGCAGACAGATTGACAATGCCCATTTCACAAACACTTCCGGACATTTTTGAGCAAGCACGACTGAGTCACGCATTTTTTCATCAGAATGCGCAAGCGCTGATGGAATCCTTTCGTCTCACAAAAACTCAGGCGAGGGAAATCATTAGTGCTTGTCCAGATTGTCAGCTCGTGCAACCACCTGCTTCGACAGGAGCAGTCAATCCACGAGGACTGCAAAGTCTTCAGTTGTGGCAAACAGATGTCACAAAATATCCATCATTTGGGAGACTCAAAAATGTTCATGTATCTGTAGATACATTTTCAGGGGCAGTCTTTGCTTCAGCACATGCAGGAGAAACAGCAGAACATGCTTGTCGACATTTCTTACAAGCATTTGCATCATTAGGTGTGCCTCAAGAAATAAAAACTGATAATGGTCCAACATATACAGGCAGGGTGCTTGACAGATTCCTGAAAAGATGGGGTGTCAGACACACATTTGGCATTCCACATTCACCCACAGGTCAGGCAATCATTGAAAGAACACATCATACCCTGAAATCCCTTTTGGATAGGCAGAAAAGGGGGGAGCCAGAGGCGACACCACATATGAAGTTAAACAAAGCATTGTATGTGTTGAATTTTCTTAACAGTTCGTCTTCTGAACCCAATCCACCAATCGTGAGGCATTTTTCAAACAGCTCTCAGGCAAAACTAAAGGAGAATCCTTTGGTTTTGATCAGAAACCCAGAGACAGGACAAATAGAGGGTCCTTTCAAACTAATCACTTGGGGCAAGGGTTTCGCTTGTGTTTCCACAGGGCGAGGGCTGAAGTGGGTGTCAGCGCGGCACGTGAAGCCATTTCGAACGAGAGAGCAGGAGAACGCAGATCCCGGAAGCAGAGAAACGAGCACACAGACGGAGGAAGAAACTCAAGCTGTGAACAACAACTCAGAAGGAGAACAAAAAGAATAAAAACTTTGGGGGGTTTTTTCCTTTGTGGCTTTGAGTGGGAGCATGAAAATGGTTTTTTATAATGGTGAAGTCGTAAGTTTCATAATGCTCATGCTTGCATCTGTTGCTTTAAGCAATGGAGCAAATTTACCTGTCAGTCAGCCGAAACAAAATGTTTGGGAAACGTTAGCCCAGGCAGCAAATTTAGAAAGTATCTGCCTGACACATTCGAAACCAGGGAAACCATTCACGGCATGCATGGTTGGGTTGCCAGTGGGCGAATGGCCAATTCCAGGGCATCCTCCAATGGAGATTTCACAGGTCATCAAAGATCCTGTGAATGAATGGTGTGCGTGGACACATCTTTTACCTGTAGTTTCTACTGAACCGCAGGAATTGGAGATTTTTGGGTCCACAACAATGGAGCTATGCATGAAATTTGAAAATTCGAATGTGTCAAGGACAAACAATAGCATTGATGTCACACCAAATCATGAATATTATAGAAATGCATCAGCTTGGTGTAATCACACTGTGACGACAGCCAAAGGATCAATCCAGGTCCCAGTGCAATTGCCACGTGGGTTGTTTTTAATTTGCGGGGACAGAATTTGGCACGGCATTCCTGCAAATGCCAAAGGAGGTCCATGCAGCATTGGGAGGATTTCAATGTTGTCACCAGATTTAAAAGTGTTGAGAGAACAAAAACACAAAGAGAAAAGGTCCTTGCAACATTACAGTGCAGACTGTGATGATGAGGTGTACACCTGGGACAAGGCAAGGAGAATTGCAGCAGCAATTTTCTCACCTCAGACAGCATCGGGGGTGGCCTTGACTCAACTGGACCACATGGGTTGTTGGTTGAGCAAGCATGCTCAATCAGTTTCTCTCGCTTTGAGTGACATGTTGAAAGATGTAAGCAGTGTGAGAGAGGCAACTCTTCAAAATAGGGCAGCAATCGATTATCTGTTGCTCGCTCATGGACATGGATGTGAAGAGTTTGAGGGGATGTGCTGCATGAATCTCTCAGATCATTCGAGATCAATTCATGAAAGCATTCAAAATATAAAAGACAGTATAAAGAAATTGGGCGAAATCACTGGGTCATGGATTGATGATGTGGCGGGATTTTTTGATCTTTCTCCCTTATGGAGAGGGTTTTTAAAAATGGGATTTTATATTTTAATAATACTCTTAGTCCTCATGCTCATCGTCCCATGCATCTTTATGTGTGTGAGACGTGTCATGAGTCAAGTTGCCAAAGAAGTCTTCTTGGTGCAAACAGAAGGGGGAGATGTGGGATCTCAGCACATCGTTCCCGATGTCCAGAGATGCCAGGAGAACCCTTGGGGGTCTCGAAAACCCTGGGATGTTGCCAAGAGTGCTTGGTGGCTTGATTTTGATCCATCCACAGAAGTAACAAGAGTCTGAGGACAAGAGAATCACTTTAGAATACAAGGTGTAAAAGAGACACATTTAGAGGGTGAGATATAGACTTTAAGGTTTTTGGTACAGGGGGGTTATGGAGACAAGATGGAGAGATCGGGGCGTGTCTTGTCCTTCTTCTTTCTTCTTCTTGTCCTCCATCTCCTGTGATGATGTTGGCACTTGGGGATTGGTTTCTAGTGAAAGTGCACTTGCCAACATGGGTGAAAAGCATTGGGAAATAAAGGTAAATATTGTATACGTAGGTTTTAGTATAAAAAGACATGACCGCCCCGTGGGTGGTCAGAGAGTGCCTGTGACTGCCTGCAGATCAGACCTCTGTTGGGCAGACAGAAAATTTTTGTAGATAAGAAATAATAAACAACCTGAAGACCGAAAGCTGAAGAGTCCAGACTCGTCCTTTGCATCGCGCCCACCAAAGAACCACTCTACCCGTGTCGGGGCAGAGACAGACAGCCGGACCCGACAGGGTATTTAGGTTACAAGCTGTCTTTGAAATAATAAGCAACCAGACAAGGAGTAAGATGAAAGATGCCAGCAAATTTACAGTGATTTTAAGGCCCTTGTATTTCTGGGAGGGTGAAACCTTTGTGTTAAACCCTCTGGGATCATCACTTGGGCTTCCTGTGTTTCTCAAGCTCTCAAAGAAAAATTGACCCACCAAACTCATATTTGTCTCAACCCTAATCCCTGCATTATCCTTCAGGTGTATTTTCTCACAATGAAATTGGAGTAGAAAATGCTTTAGGAAATGCTTTGCAGCCCCTTCTTCCCCAAAGGCACAATCTGCTTTAATTTGGAATGTTCTTCAAGCACAAGGTTTGGATGCAGCCAGTGAGACTCACATTTGTAAGAGATGATCTGAAGTTTCCCTTATTTGCCTCATGACCATTGCAAGGACAGAGACTGGGACCCTGAGCACCCTGACTGGAGTTCTGGCCTGGTTGAGGTGGATGCTTGCCAAATGATTGTTTGCAGCTGTGTCTACAGGGATTGCTTTGAGGGAGCAGGGCCTGCCAAGGGGGGATGTGCCCTATATGCTTGCACCTGCTTCACAACAATAGCCCAGGAATTTTCCCCACCTCTTGGCCAAATGAACTTTCTGGGGTAACTTCGGTGATCCCCCATGGAAAATCCCTCATCTGCCTCGTGACCACCATGACAGATGGAGATTGAAGCCCCCACCCAAGGACTGAGACTGAGACCCCCTACAATTCTAACAGAGGGGGGGCTGGCCTGATCAAACAAAATATTTGCCCAGGTGTATTTCCTGGTCCAAAACTGGTTTCCCTTAGAAACCAGTCCTGAAACAATGGGTCCTACTCACTGCTGAGTATCCTGTTTTGGAATATGGACTGTCTGTACCCATTTTCAATAGACTTATTCTTCATTGTGCCTGTTCCACCCTTGGCAGAGGACTATAATAGACCCCTGTGTTAACCAAGACTTTGAGATTCCATCAATGGTCTGATAAAGACATAGCACTTTCAAGCAGGCTACTGCGACTTAGGAAGATATTTGAAATGTGTTGACATGCAGTTCTAGTAGTGGAAAATTAAATGCTGTTAGACAAGCCTGCTCCCCAAATCGGCTTTGCCTGGATCCACCTGCCCTGCAGCACAGCCTTCTCCCTTTCTCCTTACTGCCCTTTGCTCAGGATCAACCCAAAGCTGAGGTATTTAAATTCCTGTAAGACACAGTGCAGCTGAATGGGCATCAAATGCAGTCTTCCCAAAGTGGCTGACGATGACCCGGCTTGCAAGGAAGACTTCAGGGAGGAGATGGCAGTTTCCTCAGTGGCTTTTCATGTCCTCTCTTTGCCATGCAGACGATGGCATGCATGGCACGGGTCTGTTTTGGCAGTCAGTCCCAAGGCAGGGCTGTGGTGAGCACAGGGTGAGCCCTCTCCTACTTGCTCTGATACCTGGGCTGGCAGCAATGGCACAGTGATCTTGGCGAGCTGATGCCGCCTGTGCCATCACTGGCTTGAGTTGGTCTGGGCAGCACCATGGGAAGATCTTGCTCTGCTTGTGGGCTCAGTGATGACCCTGAGACTGTCTCAGCTGGTTGGACCATGGTGCTAAGGATACCAGGGTTGTGGGTTTGATCCTGTGTGGGCCATTTGATGATCCCTGTGAGTTCCTTCCAACTCAGGATATTCTGTGATTCTGTGATGGGATACCTCATACACAGCAGGAAGCTTTGGCTAAGGAGTCAGTGCTACAAAGGCCTGGGTGTACAGGTTCCTGCTGACAGATACCCAGGGTAAGCCTCTTTCTCTAACAGGATTAGCACACAGACATTTGTTTCCCTGGCCCAATTCAAAACCCCAGTGACGGGGGGGTTAACAGCTGTCAGAGAGCTTCAGTCACCACCAAAGAGCCACCACCCTTCAGGTCTCACTTTGTACCACCTCCCATTATGGTTAAATGCAAAACATCACAAAAAAAAAAATCTCTCCTTGCTTCTCTTCAATCAGTTGTCCTGCAGGAGACACAGAGGAGGACCTCAAGAAGTTTTGCAGAAGATTTGTACACTAACAAAGTTCCTTCCTTTCTATTTCTGAAATTGGAGCTATCAAAATAACACCAAATGTTGATTTCTGTTTGTCTTTTCTCCTGTTTGAATAATTTCTAACATTATTGAGTTCTTAAAATTGGTATGGTTGGAGAAGTCAATGGATATGTCCCACCAGTAGACCATTCCCAGGAATTGCTGGTGAGCCCTTCTCAGCCAATTGCCAGGGCACCAACCACCAATGGATCCTGTAATAGGGGTTTCAGGTCTCTGGGGTTTTTTTATGTATTCATTTCCAAAGGCTTTTCCCAAGACTTGCTCCTTCCAGTAGGCACTGTCTCTTGCCTTTCCTGTTTAGAACTAAGTGACACAACACTCATGGATGTAATTACTGCTGAGAGCTCAATGCTTCCAGCAAGCATAGTTAACACTGGGCAAAGGATGCCAGAGTTTTTAAGGAGAATTCTGGTAAAAAAGAAAGGCAGAACAACCTTAAATAAAGAGCCAATTGTTTTATTTCAGGGAATAAGACTAAAAAAATGTTGGGTTTTTTTCTGTGCTAATGATGACAAAGTCCATCTTTCACTGCCCTGAATGCTGGGACTTAGGGAAAGAGCCAGCGGAGGTGTTTTGTTTTGTTTCTTTTAATGCAAAGAATATGGGTAGACAAAAAGGATTTTCTAAACTTGACTCCTGGCGTAGGTACACAGATAAATAACAAATAACAAATAACAAAATGAGTGACAGATACGCCCAGCACATTTCAAGCACCAGTGTGGATATTTTCCCTCCTAACTGAACCATTAGCTAGTCCACCCTCAAAGTTACAGGACTTGTGATAAAATTACTACTGTGATAATCAGCAATGTGATCCTTTTCCAGCTCTACAGAACAGTTCTCTTGCCCTCTTTCTGCCTCTGCTTTCCCATCTACAGAGGTGATAATTTCCTTTTTCTTTTTTCTTTTCCTCTGAAAACAGGAGGCTAACCTCAAGAAAATGACACTTTTTTTTTCTTGATGGAAGATAGTGCATCAGACAAACTATCTGTGGGTATTAAATAAGGGAAACTTCAAGACATATGTGCTCTTATCCATTGGATAATGAATCCTCAGGTCCTTTTTTTAAAGTTTCTAAATTAGGTTTGGAAGTGCATTGAGCATGAGGGGAGTCATCATTCTAATGTTGTTCTGCAGTGCCAAGAGCACACTGGTAAATTAAACCCCCTTTTATCAGTCCAGGGGAGGGATCTGACACTGCGTTATCTCCCACCCTCTTTGTGGGACAGATTACAGGGAGAAAAAGGCAGCCTGCCAGGAAGGGATGGTTCTTGCTCTTTAAAATTGTGAGTGACCTGTCACCAGGGTTTCTTTTTTCCCATTTGCTCTGAATTTTGCAGTAGATTCTTGACCTCATTAGAAGACTAAAGGCCTGTCTTGGGACTGAGGTTGGTGGAAAAATTGAACCAGACCCAAGGAATATTCAATTAAAACAAATGGATCACAGAAAATCCCACAATACAATTAAACCTGAAGAAACTCAGTAGCTGTGAGGAAGACAGCAGTGTTGCAACGATGCTGCCATTGCTGCAGGATGGATTTGGGAGCACCGAGAGAGCAGGAATTCATTTTTACCTTTTTTGTCAGCATGAATTCTCCTGGGTGACACCAGCTGTTGTCCTGATGCAAGGACATGTGAGCCATCCAGCAACATCAGCTGTCCTTCCCTCCCAAGGGCCTGAGGGAAGGAGCAGCAAGTGGCCCACACAGCATGAGTAGGCCAGGGAGAGCAGGACAGCCAAAGCTCTCAGTGGTGATGGTGGCAGCAGAGCCAATTGTTACTTTTTTGCACATCTTATCCGCCTACTCTGCCCATGAAATGGTCCAGCAACAGGCGAGCTGGCATCAACCCTGCTTGCTCTGGAGCTGACTCCATCTAAGTCATTCTCTGAGTTGCCCCAGGAGGAGCTCCAAAGCCAAACCTTTCCTACAGGCAGGGTTTAGGGGTTTTTCCTTCCTGAAAATTCAGAGAGCAACAAGGGTGTGAGATTTTTCCTGTGGGTGGTCATTGAAACATTGACCATGACCAACCTGCACTTCTCACACTGCACAAGGATAGAGGAGTTTGCAGCACACAGCTCCCCACAGCCCATGTGATTGTAGTATATGGTAGAGACAATTCATGCTATTAATGTATAAAATATTGTAAAATCCAAACCATGTCTTTTGACCATCCTGGCCGGGAGCAGTGTCTTATTCATATGCATCTAGTTCCCGGATGCATGTTAAGATAAACATCGGGGTTTTAACGTAAGAATAGAAGTTTCCAGGACGATAATCACTGGCTTCCCCTGATCACTGGGCCCACCTAAGAGTGATTATTGCCTTGCCGATTACATCTGCCAAGATAACCTAGGCACCACCCTGATACATGTGAATACATGGCTTCCCCGGAGTCGACTGATGACATCGAACACCTG
>NW_027269452.1:0-45245 GCF_023055355.1 Agelaius tricolor | reverse complement strand
CCTCACATTTTTCCTCACTTTTCCCTCCTTTTTTCCCCTCATGTTTCCCGCCATTTTCCCCTCACAATTCCCAACCCTTTTTCCTTCATATTTTCCAACTTTCCCCCTCATAATTCCCTCATTTTCCCCTCACATTTCCCTCATTTTTCCCTTCAAGTTTTCCCTCATTTTCCCCTCATGATTTCCTCACTTTTCCCTCCATTTTTCCCCTCACATTTCTCTTGTTTTTCCCCTCATGATTTCCTCACTTTTCCCTCCATTTTTCCCCTCACGTTTCCCTCCATTTTCCCCCTCACGTTTCCCTCCATTTTTCCCCTCATGATTTCCTCACTTTTCCCTCCATTTTCCCCTCACATTTCCTGCCATTTTCCCCTCATGTTTCCCACCATTTCCCCCTTATTTTTCCCATTTTCCCCACTCATTTTGCTGCCCTTTTTTCCCTTCACGTTTTCCACCTTTCCCCCCTCACATTTACCTCGTTTTTCCCTCTCACATTTTCCTCACTTTTCCCTCCATTTTTCCCCTCATGTTTTCCACCATTTTTCCCTCACAATTCCCAACCCTTTCTCCTCCACCTTTCCCACGTTTTCCCCCTCACGTTTCCCGCCATTTCCCCCTCGTATTTCTCACCTTTTTTCCCTCACTTTTCCTGTCCTTTTCTCCCTCAAAATTCCCATTTTCCCCTCACTTTTCCCACCTTTATTTCCCCTCACATTTCCCGCCTTTTCCCGCCTTTTTTCCTCACTTTTCCTTGAGGGGTTTTTTTTGGGGTCTTGATGTGACAGCCAGGCCGTGCTCCAGGTGAACCCCTCAGGTGTCACAGGTGAAGTCAAAAAACCACACGGGAGTTAAAAGGAGCCCCCCAGGTGTCACAGGTGAGCTCAAGGAGCCCCTCAGGTGTCACAGGTGAGCTCAAGGAGCCCCTCAGGTGTTACAGGTGAGGCCAAGGAGCCCCTCAGGTGTTATAGGTGAGCTCAAGGAGCCCCTCAGGTGTCACAGGTGAGCTCAAGGAGCCCCTCAGGTGTTACAGGTGAGGCCAAGGAGCCTCCCAGGTGCATCCAGGTGCCCCCCAGGTGTTACAAGGAGCTGCCCCAGGTGTGCTCAGGTGACATCCAGGTGCCCCCCAGGTGCCCCCCAGGTGTTGCAGGTGCCCCCAGGTGCCACAGGTGAAGTCAAAAAACCACACAGGTGTTAAAAGGAGCCACTCAGGTGTTACAGGTGAGCTCAAGGAGCCCCCCAGATGCCCCCCAGGTGCCCCCCAGGTGTCCCCAGGTGCACCCAGGTGCCCCCAGGTGCCCCCCAGGTGCGCCCAGGTGCCCTCCAGGTGCGCCCAGGTGCGTCAGTCGCCGCCGTTGGCGCGGATGGTGCGGCGGATCCAGGCGGTGAAGGCGCAGACCCGGCTGTACACACCTGGCTTGCCCTGCTGGCCGCACACCTGCAGCCCCCAGGAGACCACGCCCTGCAGGTACCCATCGCACACCAGCGGGCCCCCGGAGTCACCCTGGGACAGGTGGGACACAGGTGAGACACAGGTGAGACACAGGTGGGACACAGGTGGGACACAGGTGAGACACAGGTGAGACACAGGTGAGACACAGGTGAGACACAGGTGGGACACAGGTGAGACACAGGTGGGACACGGGTGGGACACAGGTGAGACACAGGTGAGACACAGGTGAGACACAGGTGGGACACAGGTGAGACACAGGTGGGACACGGGTGGGACACAGGTGGGACACGGGTGGGACACAGGTGAGACACAGGTGGGACAGGTGGGGCACAGGTGGGACAGGTGAGACACAGGTGGGACAGGTGAGACACAGGTGGGACACGGGTGGGACACAGGTGGGACAGGTGGGACACAGGTGAGACAGGTGAGACACAGGTGGGACACAGGTGAGACACAGGTGAGACACAGGTGGGACACAGGTGAGACACAGGTGGGACACAGGTGAGACACAGGTGGGACACGGGTGGGACACAGGTGGGACAGGTGGGACACAGGTGAGACACAGGTGGGACAGGTGAGACACAGGTGGGACACAGGTGAGACACAGGTGAGACACAGGTGGGACACGGGTGGGACACAGGTGAGACACAGGTGAGGGACAGGTGGGGCACAGGTGGGACAGGTGAGACACAGGTGGGACAGGTGAGACACAGGTGGGACACAGGTGAGACACAGGTGAGACACAGGTGGGACACAGGTGGGACACGGGTGGGACACAGGTGAGACACAGGTGGGACAGGTGGGGCACAGGTGGGACAGGTGAGACACAGGTGGGACAGGTGAGACACAGGTGGGACACGGGTGGGACACAGGTGAGACACAGGTGAGACACAGGTGGGACACAGGTGGGACAGGTGGGACAGGTGAGACAGGTGAGTCCCCCAGGTGTTTCTCATCCATTTCCCCCATCCAGGTGTGTCCCACCCATTCCCCCATACAGGTGAGTCCCCCCAGGTGTCCCCCATTCCCATTCTCCCCATCCAGGTGAGTCCCAGCCCCATTCCCATTCTCCCCATCCAGTGAGTCCCCCCAGGTGTTCCCCAGGTGTGTCCCACTCCCATCCCTCCCATCCAGGTGTGCCCCCCCCACACCTGCCCGCCCGCACACCTGGCAGGAGTCGGTGCTGTCCCCGGCGCGGCCGCCGGCGCAAAGCATGTTGGGAGTGATGGCACCTGGGTACAGGTGAGCGCAGGCGGCGTTGGACCAGGTGAACACCTCCCCGCACTGCAGCACGTCCGGGAACGCACCTGGACAGGTGGGGACAGGTGGGGACAGGTGGGGACAGGTGGGGACAGGTGGGGATGGATGGGACAGGTGAGAGACAGGTGAGTCCCCAGGTGTGTCCCCACCCCTCACCTGTCCCCCAGGTGTGTCCCCCCCTCACCCTCACCTGTCCCCCAGGTGTGTCCCCCCCCCCACCCTCACCTGTCCCCCAGGTGTGTCCTCCCCCCACTCTCACCTGTCCTCCAGGTGAGCCCCCCCCCTCACCCTCACCTGTCCCCCCCCATCCCTCACCTGTCCCCCAGGTGTGTCCCCCCCCCTCACCCTCACCTGTCCCCCAGGTATGTCCCCCCCTCACCCTCACCTGTCCCCCAGGTGTGTCCCCCCCCCATCCCTCACCTGTCCCCCAGGTGTGTCCCCCGCTCACCCTCACCTGTCCCCCCCTCACCCTCACCTGTCCCCCAGGTGTTTCCCCCCTTCACCCTCACCTGTCCCCCAGGTGTGTCCCCCCCCTCACCCTCACCTGTCCCCCAGGTGTGCCTCACCTTGCGGGCTGCGGGTGCTGCCCCAGCCGCTCACCACGCACCTGTCCCCTACCTGGGGGCACCTGCGGGGCAGCGGCGCGGGGCGCACGCGCGGGCTCAGCTGGGCGGGGCCGCTGAGGCGCAGCAGCATGACGTCACTGTCATGGCGGCCGGGCAGGTAGCGCGGGTGCACGAAGGCGCGCGCCCAGGTGAGGCATTGCTCCGCCCCGTCCCGCTCCTTGAGGCTGTGCTCGCCCAGCAGCACGCGCAGGGGGCTGGGGATGGACAGGTGGGGACAGGTGAGTGCACCTGGGGCAGGTGAATACACCTGGGGGTAGGTGAATACACCTGGGGCAGGTAAATGGGGTTTGTAATGGGAGAGGTGAGCACAGGTAAATACACCTGGGGTAGGTGAATACACCTGGGGATAGGTAAAGGTGAGCACAGGTGAATACACCTGGGGATAGGTGAGTGCACCTGGGGTAGGTGAATACACCTGGGGCAGGTGAGTACACCTGGGATAGGTGAGTACACCTGGGGCAGTTAAAGGTGAGCACAGGTGAATACACCTGGGGATAGTGAATACACCTGGGGCAGGTAAATGGGGTTTGTAATGGGAGAGGTGAGCACAGGTGAATACACCCGGGACAGGTAAAGGTGAGCACAGGTGAATACACCTGGGGATAGCTGAATACACCTGGGATAGGTGAGTACACCTGGGGCAGGTGAATGGGGTTTGTAATGGGACAGGTGAGGGACAGGTGAGCCCAGGTGAGGCATTGCTCCGCCCCGTCCCGCTCCTTGAGGCTGTGCTCGCCCAGCAGCACGCGCAGGGGGCTGGGGATGGACAGGTGAGCACAGGTGAGTGCACCTGGGGCAGGTGAGTACACCTGGGGATAGGTGAATACACCTGGGGGTAGGTGAGTGCACCTGGGGCAGGTGAGTACACCTGGGGATAGGTGAATACACCTGGGGGTAGGTGAATGCACCTGGGGCAGGTGAATACACCTGGGATAGGTGAGTACACCTGGGGCAGGTGAGTACACCTGGGATAGGTGAGTGCACCTGGGACAGGTACAGGTGAGTACACCTGGGGCAGGTGAATACACCTGGGATAGGTGAATGCACCTGGGGCAGGTGAATACACCTGGGGATAGGTGAGTGCACCTGGGGCAGGTGAGTGCACCTGGGATAGGTGAGTACACCTGGGAGAGGTGAGTGCACCTGGGGCAGGTGAGTGCACCTGGGGATAGGTGAATACACCTGGGGATAGGTGAGTACACCTGGGAGAGGTGAATACACCTGGGGCAGGTAAAGGTGGGGACAGGTGAGTGCACCTGGGGCAGGTGAGTGCACCTGGGGGTAGGTGAGTACACCTGGGGCAGGTAAAGGTGAGCACAGGTGAATACACCTGGGGCAGGTAAAGGTGGGGACAGGTGAGTGCACCTGGGATAGGTGAGTACACCTGGGGATAGGTGAATACACCTGGGGATAGGTGAATACACCTGGGGTAGGTGAATACACCTGGGAGAGGTAAAGGTGAGCACAGGTGAGCACAGGTGTGGTTTTATCCCCTTCAGGTGTATCCCCAGGTGTGCTCAGGTGTGTTTCCATCCCCCTCAGGTGTATCCCAGCTGTCCCCAGGTGTCCCCAGCCGTGCCCAGGTGTGTTTCCATCCCCCCCAGCCATGTCCCCAGCTGTGCCCAGCTGTGCCCAGCTGTGTTTCCATCCCACTCAGGTGTATCCCAGCTGTCCCCAGCTGTCCCCAGCCGTGTCCCCAGGTGTCCCAGGTGTCCCCAGGTGTGTTTCCATCCTCAGGTGTCCCCAGCCATCCCCAGCCATGTCCCCAGGTGTGTCCCCAGGTGTGTTTCCATCCCCAGGTGTCCCCAGCCGTTCCCAGCCATCCCCAGGTGTGTCCCAGGTGTGTCCCCAGCTGTCCCCAGCCATGTCCCCAGGTGTCCCAGGTGTGTTTCCATCCCCAGCCATCCCCAGGTGTGTCCCCAGGTGTGTTTCCATCCCCAGCCGTGTCCCCAGGTGTGTCCCCAGCTGTCCCCAGCCATGTCCCCAGGTGTCCCAGGTGTGTTTCCATCCCCAGCCATCCCCAGGTGTGTCCCCAGGTGTGTTTCCATCCCCAGCCGTGTCCCCAGCCGTTCCCAGCCATCCCCAGCCATCCCCAGCCGTGTCCCAGGTGTGTCCCCAGCCATCCCCAGGTGTGTCCCCAGGTGTGTTTCTATCCCGAGCCGTGTCCCCAGGTGTCCTCAGCCACCCCCAGCCATCCCCAGGTGTCTCCCAGCCGTCCCCAGCCGTCCCTGGTGTCCCAGGTCTGCCCAGGTCTGCCCAGGTGTGTCCCCAGCCGTGTCCCCATGTGTCCCCAGGTGTGTCCCAGCCGTGTCCCAGCCGTGTCCCCAGGTGTGTTTCCATCCTCAGCCGTGTCCCCAGCCATGTCCCCAGGTGTGTTTCTATCCCCCTCAGGTGTATCCCAACTGTCCCATGTGTCCCCAGCCGTGTCCCCAGCCATCCCCAGCCGTTCCCATGTGTCCCCAGGTGTCCCAGGTGTGTTTCCATCCCCAGCCGTGTCCCCAGGTGTGTCCCCAGGTGTCCCCAGGTGTGTCCCCAGGTGTCCCCCCAGATGTCCCCAGCCGTGTCCCAGCCGTGTCCCAGCCGTGTCCCCAGGTGTGTTTCCATCCCCAGCCGTGTCCCAGCCATCCCCAGGTGTCCCCATGTGTCCCCAGGTGTCCCCAGGTGTGTCCCAGCCATGTCCCCAGGTGTCCCCATGTGTTCCCAGGTGTGTCCCCAGGTGTCCCCAGGTGTGTCCCCAGCCATCCCCAGGTGTCCCCAGGTGTGTCCCAGCCATGTCCCCAGGTGTCCCCATGTGTCCCCAGCCATCCCCAGGTGTCCCCATGTGTCCCCATGTGTCCCCAGGTGTGTCCCCAGCCATCCCCAGCTGTCCCCAGGTGTCCCCAGGTGTGTCCCCAGCCATCCCCAGGTGTCCCCAGGTGTGTCCCAGCCATGTCCCCAGGTGTCCCCAGGTGTCCCCATGTGTCCCCAGGTGTGTCCCCAGGTGCGCTCACCTGTCCGTGTGGCAGTGGGCGGCGGTCAGGACCCACCTGCGGCCGATCAGGACCCCCCCGCAGTGGATGGCGCCCCCCGGCTGCAGCAGCAGCGCCTGGTACGGGTGGCGCCGCCGCTCGCACCTGGCCCCGCCCACGATGCGGTTCTCGTCCGCCCCCGCGGCCGCTGCCGACCAGTATAAACCAGTAAAAACCAGTTAGGACCAGTATAAACCAGTAAAAACCAGTTAGGACCAGTATAAACCAGTATAAACCAGTTAGAACCAGTATAAACCAGTTAGAACCAGTTAGAACCGGTACGGACCAGTATAAACCAGTACAAACCAGTATGGACCAGTACAAACCAGTTAGGACCAGTACAAACCAGTTAGGACCAGTACAGACCAGTATAAACCAGTACAAACCAGTTAGGACCAGTTAGAACCAGTACAAACCAGTATAAACCAGTATGGACCAGTTAGGACCAGTAGAAACCAGTTAGAACCGGTACGGACCAGTTAGAATCAGTACGGACCAGTTAGAACCAGTAAAAACCAGTTAGGACCAGTATGGACCAGTAGAAACCAGTTAGAAGCAGTAAAAACCAGTTAGGACCAGTAAAAACCCGTTAGAACCAGTACGGACCAGTTAGAACTGGTGAGGACAGGTAGGGACCAGTTAGAACCAGTACGGACCAGTTAGGACCAGTTAGGACCAGTTAGAACCGGTACGGACCAGTAAAAACCAGTATAAACCAGTTAGAACCAGTACGGACCAGTATAAACCAGTAGGGATCAGTTAGGAGCAGTATAAACCAGTTAGGACCAGTACGGACCAGTATAAACCAGTAGAAATTGGTAGAGACCAGTTTGGAGCGGTCATATCCCAGTACCCCCAGTTCTCGTCCGCCCCCGCGGCCGCTGCCGACCAGCACGGACCAGTATGGACCAGTATGGACCAGTACGGACCAGTTAGGACCAGTATGGACCAGTACGGACCAGTATGGACCAGTACGGACCAGTATAAACCAATAGAAATCGGTAGAAACCAGTCTGGACCAGTTTGGACCAGTGGTCTCCCAGTTCATCCCAGTTCATCCCAGTTCATCCCAAAGGGTCTCCCCAGTTCTCGTCCGCCCCCGCGGCCACTGCCAACCAGTATAAACCAGTTAGGACCAGTATCAACCAGTTAGAACCAGTACGAACCAGTTAGAACCAGTAAAAACCAGTTAGGACCAGTACAGACCAGTTAGAACCAGTAAAGACCAGTAGAAACCAGTTAAAACCAGTACGAACCAATCTGGACCAGTATAAACCAGTATGGACCAGTGTAGACTGGTGGTCTCCCAGTCCCTCCCAGTTCCCTCCCAGTTCATCCCAGTCCATCCCAGTTCCCTCCCAGTCCATCCCAGTCCCTCCCAGTCCCTCCCAGTTCATCCCAGTCCCTCCCAGTTCATCCCAGTCCCTCCCAGTTCATCCCAGTCCCTCCCAGTCCCTCCCAGTTCATCCCAGTCCCTCCCAGTCCCTCCCAGTCCCTCCCAGTCCATCCCAGTTCATCCCAGTTCATCCCAGTTCATCCCAGTCCCTCCCAGTCCATCCCAGTTCATCCCAGTTTGCTCCCAGTGCCCTCTCACTTCCCACCCACTCCCTCCCAGTTCATCCCAGTCCCTCCCAGTGCCCCCAGTTCACCCTCCCAGTACAAACCAGTTCACCCAGTCGATGCCTCCCACTCATCCCAGTCCCTCCCAGTTCCTCCCAGTCCCTCCCAGTTCCCTCCCAGTGTCCCCAGTTCACCCCTGGCTCCATCCCAGTATGGCCCAGTTCATCCCAGTTCACTCCCAGTTCACTCCCAGTTCACCCCAGTGCTCCCAGTTCCTCCCAGTTCATTCCCAGTTCCTCCCAGTTCATCCCAGTGCTCCCAGTTCATTCCCAGTTCCTCCCAGTTCATCCCAGTGCTCCCAGTTCATCCCAGTTCATTCCCAGTTCATCCCAGTTCATCCCAGTCCATCCCAGTTCATTCCCAGTTCCTCCCAGTTCATCCCAGTCCATCCCAGTTCATTCCCAGTTCCTCCCAGTTCATTCCCAGTTCACTCCCAGTCCCCCCCAGTCTCTCCCAGTCCCCCCCAGTCCAAACCAGTCCAAACCAGTATAAACCAGTGGCCAGCAGCCCCCTCCCAGCGCCCCCCAGTACAAACCAGTATAAACCAGTACAAACCAGTACAAACCAGTACAAACCAGTGACCAGCAGCAGCAATGGCAGCGCCCTCCCAGTGCCCCCCGGTCCCTCCCAGTATAAACCAGTATAAACCAGTATAAACCAGTGCCCCCCAGTCCCTGCCAGTCCCTCCCAGTCCAAACCAGTATAAACCAGTACAAACCAGTACAAACCAGTGCCCCCCGGTCCCTCCCAGTACAAACCAGTACAAACCAGTGGCCAGCAGCCCCCTCCCAGTCCCTCCCAGTCCCTCCCAGTTTGCTCCCAGTTTGCTCCCAGCGCCCCCCAGTCCCTCCCAGTCCAAACCAGTATAAACCAGTATAAACCAGTACGAACCAGTGGCCAGCAGCAGCAGCGGCAGCAGCCGCTCCATCGGGAGGAGGAGGAGGGCGAGGAAGGAGCCGAGGCCTTTAAATCCCAGTTCAGACCAGTTCAAACCAGTTCAGCCCAGTGCCCAGCCCAGCTCCCCTCCCAGTCCATCCCAGTCCCTCCCAGTCCATCCCAGTCCATCCCAGTTCATCCCAGTCCCTCCCAGTCCATCCCAGTCCCTCCCAGTCCATCCCAGTTCATCCCAGTCCCTCCCAGTTCAGCCCAGTCCCTCCCAGTTCAGCCCAGTTCATCCCAGTCCCTCCCAGTTCAGCCCAGTTCAGCCCAGTCCCTCCCAGTTCAGCCCAGTTTCCCCTTCTGGGGCCTCCCAGTCCCTCCCAGTTCAGCCCAGTCCATCCCAGTTCAGCCCAGTCCCTCCCAGTTTCCCCTTCTGGGGCCTCCCAGTTCATCCCAGTCCTTCCCAGTCTCTCCCAGTCCCTCCCAGTTCAGCCCAGTTCACTCCCAGTCCATCCCAGTCCCTCCCAGTTCAGCCCAGTTCACTCCCAGTGCTCCCAGTCCCTCCCAGTTCAGCCCAGTTCAACCCAGTGCTCTTAAGTGGCTTTTCCAGTCCCTCCCAGTCCCTCCCAGTTCATCCCAGTCCCTCCCAGTTTCCCCTTCTGGGGCCTCCCAGTTCATCCCAGTCCCTCCCAGTTCATCCCAGTCCCTCCCAGTTCAGCCCAGTTCATCCCAGTGCTCTTAAGTGGCTTTTCCAGTTCCTCCCAGTCCCTCCCAGTCCCTCCCAGTGCCCATCCCAGTTTAGCCCAGAGCCTTTTCCAGTTCCTCCCAGTCCCTCCCAGTATAAACCAGTAACCCCAAATCCCCTTTTTACCCATCCCAGTTCCCCCCCAATCCCTCCCAGTTTATCCCAGTAACCCCAACCCCCAAACCAGTATAAACCAGTAAACTCCAGTCCCTCCCAGTTCCCTCCCAGTTCATCCCAGTTCAATCCCAGTTCATCCCAGTTCCCTCCCAGTTCAGCCCAGTTTGAGTCCCGATGTCATCCCAGTAACTCCCAGTTCCCTCCCAGTTTATCCCAGTCCCTCCCAGTTTATCCCAGTCCCTCCCAGTTAATTTCCCCCATTTTTATTTTATTTTTATTTTATTTTTAAAAATTTTTAATTCTTATTTTTATTTTATTTTTATTTTTTAATTTTTATTTTTATTTTATTTTTATTTTATTTTATTTTAATTTTTTTATTTTATTTTATTTTATTTTATTTTATTTTTATTTCTATTTATTCTCCGTTAATGCTGCTCTGCCCCCGCCCCTCGCGTGGGCGGAGCCTCTGATGCCCAAAGGGGCGGGGCCTCCCCGTCGCCGCCTCCTCTGATTGGTCCCTGCTCTGCTGCTGGGCGGGGCCTCCCTGCGGGCCCATCAATCCGCCGGGAAGCCCCGCCCCTTCCACCCGATTGGCTGCGGATGCGGAAGTGGGCGGGGCTTCTGCGGCGGCGCCTGCAAAGGGAGCGGGGCCAAAATTGGGGATTTTTTTTCCGGCCGGGAGCCCCAAAATTGGGGAATTTTCGGCTCTTGGGGCCCCAAAATCCACCCGGGACCCCCCAGAATTTGGGAATTCCCACCCAGGACTCCCAAAAAACTCCCCAGGACCCCAAAATTTGGGATTTTCCCCTCAAAATTTGGAAATTTTCACTCAGGACCCGCCCACAAAATCCCCCCCCCCCAGGGACCCCAAAGTTTTGGAATTTTCCCCCAGGATCCCCCAAAATTTGGGAATTTCCCCCCCAGGACCCCCCCAAAACCCCTCAGGGACCCCCCAAAATTTGGGAATTTCCCACCCAGGACCCCCCAAAATCCGGGAATTTGCCCTCGAAATTTGGGAATTCCCACCCAAGACCCCCCAAAAACCCCTCAGGATCCCAAAATCTGGGAATTTTCCCCCTCAAATTTGGGAATTTTGCCCCCAAAATTTGGGAATTTCCCCCCCAGGACCCCCCCAAAAATCTCCCCCCAGGGCCCCCAAAGTTTTGGAATTCTCCCCCCAGGAACCCCCAAAATTCGGGAATTTCCCCTCAAAATTTGGGAATTTCCCCCCTTCCCCCCCTCCAGAGACCCCAAAATTTGGGGAATTTTCCCCCGAAATTTGGGAATTCCCACCCAAGACCCCCCCAAATCCCCCCAGGACCCCAAAATTTGGGAATTTCCCCTCCCAAAATTTGGGAATTTCCCACCCAGGACCCCCCAAAATTTGGGAATTTCCCCCCTTCCCCCCCCCCCAGAGACCCCAAAATTCGGGGAATTTTCCCCCGAAATTTGGGAATTCCCACCCAGGAACCCCCAAAATTTGGGAATTTCCCCCCCAAAATTTGGGAATTCCCACCCAGGACCCCCCAAAAACCCCTCAGGGACCCCAAAATTTGGGAATTTTCCCCCCAAAATTTGGGCATTTTCCCCCCAAAATTTGGGAATTTTGCCCCTTAAAATTTGGGCATTTTCCCCCCAAAATTTGGGAATTTTCCCCCTCAAATTTGGGCATTTTCCCCCTCAAATTTGGGAATTTTCCCCCCAAAATTTGGGGCATTTTCCCCCTCAAAATTTGGGAATTTTCCCCCTCAAAATTGGGCATTTTCCCCCCAAAATTTGAGAATTTTCCCCCCAAAATTTGGGAATTTCCCCCCCAGGACCCCCCAGGACCCCCCCAAATTTGGGGCTCACCGTGGGGGGGGTCCCGGGGGGATTTTGGGGGGTCCTGGGGGGGTCTCGAGGCTTTTCCCCTCAGGATGTCGATCACCTGACGGGGGAGGGGCGGAGACACCAAAATCCACAAAATTCAACCCAAAATCCGACCCAAAATCCCCCAAAAATCCCCCCCCCCCAAAATCTGACCCAAAATTCCCCAAATTTAACCGAAATTACAAAAAATTTAACCCAAAATTTGACCCCAAATCCTCAAAATTTGAACCCCAAAACCTCCCAAAGCCGACAAATTTAACCCAGGATCTGACCCAAAATATCCAAAATTTGACCCAAAATCCTGAAAATCTTCCCAAAATCCAACCCCAAATCCCCCAAAATCCTCAAAATTTAAACCAAAAGCACCAAAATCTTCAACATTTAACCCAAAACCGAAAAAAAATCCTCAAAATTTAACCCAAATCCTGAAAATCCCCCCAAAATTTAACCTAAAATCCACCAAATTTAACCCAAAATCCAACCCCAAATCTGACCCAAAATCCCCCCAAAATTCTCAAATCCCGACCTCAAAATCCCCCAAAAATCACAAAAAATTCACTTTAAATCCCATTTAAACTCCTAAAACCTCCCCAAATTTATTCAAATTTATTCAAATTTATTCAAATTTATTTCAAGTTTCCCACCTGCCCCAGACTCACCTGCGGCTGCAGCTTTGGGACACAAAATCCCCCAAAAATTCCAAATAAATCCCCCAAAAATTGAAAATAAATCCCAAAAAATTCACTTTAAACGCCCCAAATCCCCCAACTTTATTCCAAATTAATTCCGATTTTTTCCCATTTTTTCCCGATTTATTCCCAATTTTCCCCAATTTTTTCCTGATTTTTCCAATTTATTCCCGATTTTTTTCCCAATTTATTCCGATTTTTTCCCAATTTTTTCCCGATTTATTCCCAATTATTCCCATTTTTTCCCCAATTTTTCCCCAATTTGTTCCCAATTTTTTCCCGATTTTTCCCCATTTTTCCCCATTTTTTTCCCGATTTTCCCCCGATCTTTTCCCAATTTTTTCCTATTTTTTTCCTGATTTATTCCCGATTTATTCCCAATTATTCCCATTTGTTTCCCCAATTTTCCCCCGATTTATTCCCAATTTTTTCCCGATATATTCCCAATTTATTCCCAATATTTTCCCAATTTTTCCCCAATTTTTTCCCAATTTTTTCCCGATGTTTTCCCCATTTTTTCCCATCTCCCACCTGGGTGCTGACGGCCACGGCGGCCGCGGTGTCGTTGTGGAGGCTCCTGAGGCCAAATCCCCCAAAAATCCCCCAAAATTCCCCCCAAAAAATCACCCAAAAATAAAAAAAAATCCCCAAAAAATAATTTAAAAAATCCCATTTAAATGCCCAAAAGCACCTAAAAATCTCCCAAATTCATTCCAAATTTATTCCAAATTTCCCACCTGCCCCAGACTCACCTGAGCACTCACAGCCTCAGCTTTGGGACACAAAATCCCCCAAAAATTCCAAATAAATCCCCAAAAAAATTCACTTTAAACCCCCAAAATCCCCCAAATCGATTCTGATTTTTTCCCGATTTTTTCCCAATTTATTCCCAATTATTCCCATTTTTTTTCCAATTTCCTCCCAATTTTTTCCCAATTTATTCCAATTTTTTCCCCAATTTTTCCCCAATTTTTTCCCGATTTTTTCCCAATTTTTCCCGATTTTTTCCCAATTTTTTCCCCATTTTTCCCCAATTTTTTCCCGTTTTTTTCCCAACTTTTTCCCCATTTTTTGCCCGATTTTTCCCCCATTTTTTCCCACCTGGGCGCTGACGGCCACGGCGGCCGCGGTGTCGTTGTGGAGGTTCCTGAGGCCGCAGTCGGCGCCGCAGCGCAGGAGCAGCCGCAGCAGCCGCAGCAAACCCCGGCCCGCGGCCGCGTGCAGGGCGGTGCAGCCCGCGTAGGACTGGGCATTGACACAGGCACCGTGCTGGGAAATCCAGAAATTCAAATTAAAACTAAAAATCCCCATCAAATTCCTCAAAATCGGCCCAAAAATCCCCATCAAATTCCCCAAAATCAGCCCAAAAATCCCCATCAAATTCCTCAAAATCGGCCCAAAAATCCCCATAAAAATCCCTGAAAAATCACCCCGAAAATCCCATAAAATTCCCCAAAAATCCCATAAAAATCCCTGAAAAATCGGCCCAAAAATCCCCATTAAAATCCCCAAAATCGGCCCCAAAATGCCCCCAGGCGGTGCAGCCCGCGTAGGACTGGGCGTTGACACAGGCACCGTGCTGGGAAATCCAGAAATTCAAATTAAAAAAATTTAAAACCCAAAAATTCCCCAAAAATCAGCCCAAAAATCCCCATTCAAATCTCCAAAATCGGCCCAAAAATGCCCCAAAATGCCCCCAGGCGGTGCAGCCCGCGTAGGACTGGGCGTTCACACAGGCACCGTGCTAAAAAATATAAAAATTCAAATTAAAACTAAAAATCCCCATCAAATTCCTCAAAATCGGCCCAAAAATGCCATAAATATCCCTGAAAAATCACCCAGAAAAATCCCCATAAAAATCCCACAAAATCACCCCAAAAGTCACCCCAAAAATCCCCATCAAAATCCCCCAAATCAACCCAAAAATCCCTGAAAAATCCCCCCAAAAATCCCCATCAAATTCCCCAAAATCGGCCCAAAAATCCCCACAAAAATCCCTGAAAAATCAGCCCAAAAATCCCATCAAAATCCCCAAAAAATCCCCCAAAAATCAGCCCAAAAATCCCATCAAAATCCCCCAAATCAACCGAAACATCCTCATAAAAATCCCTGAAAAATCACCCCAAAAATCCCAGAAAAATCCCCAAAAATCAGCCCAAAAATCCCCATCAAATTCCTCAAAATCGGCCAAAAAATCCCCATCAAAATGCCCCAAATCAGCCCAAAAATCCCAGAAAAATTCCCTCCAAAACACCCGAAAAATCCCAGAAAAATCCCCAAAAAATCCCTCAAAAAATCACCCTAAAAATCCCATAAAATTCCCCATAAAATTCCCCAAAAATCCCATAAAATTACCCAAAAATCACCCCAAAAATCCCAGAAAAATCCCTGAAAAATCACCCCAAAAATCCCCATCAAAATCCCCAAATCAGCCCCAAAATGCCATAAAAATCCCGCAAAATCACCCCAAAAAATCCCATAAAATAACCAAAAATCACCCCAAAATTCCCATAAAAATCCCTGAAAAATGACCCCCAAAATCCCATCAAATTCCCCAAAATTGCCCCAAAAATCCCCATCAAAATCCCCAAAATCGACCCAAAAATGCCCCAAATGCCCCCGGGCGGTGCAGCCCATGTAGGACTGGGCGTTGACACAGGCACCGTGCTGGGAAATATAGAAATTCAAATAAAAAATAAATAAAACCCAAATTCCCCAAAAATCAGCCCGAAAATCCCCATTAAAATCTCCAAAATCCCATAAAATTCTCACCAAAATCCCATCAAAATCCCATTAAAAATCAAATTAAAACCCCCAAAATCCTCCAAAATCCCCCTAAAATCCCTCCCAAAACTCCCCCAAATTACCCAAAACTCCCCCAAATTTTCCCAAATCCCCAAATTTCCCCAAATTTCCCCAAATTTGCCCAAAATTCCCCAAATTTGCCCCAATTTCCTCACCTGCAGCAGGAGCTCGGCCATTTCCAGGCTGTCGTTCTCCACCGCGTGCAGCAGCGGCGAGCGCCCGCTCTTGATGTCCTGAAACGGCCCCAAAATTCCCAAAATTCCCCAAATTTCCCCCAAATTTCCCCCAATTTCCCCCAAATTTCCCCCAAATTTCCCCCAATTTCCCCACATTTTCACGAATTTTCCCAAATTTCCCCAAATTTCCCACAAATTTCCCCAAATTTTCCCCAAATTTCCACCAAATTTTCCCATTTTTGGCCAAATTTTCCCAAATTTCTCCAAATTTTCCCCCAATTTCCCCACATTATCCCAAATTTTCCTGAATTTCCCCAAATTTTCCCAAATTTCTCCAAATTTTCCCCCAATTTCCCCACATTATCCCAAATTTTCCTGAATTTCCCCAAATTTTCCCAAGTTTCCCCAAATTTTCCGAAATTTCCCCAATTTTCCCCAATTTTCCCCCAATTTCCCCAAATTTTCACAAATTTTCCCAAATTTCCCCCAAATTTCCCTGAATTTTCCCGAATTTTCACCAAATTTTCCCATTTTTGGCCATTTTTCCCCAAATTTCCCCCAAATTTTCCCAAATTTCTCCAAATTTTCCCCAAATTTCCCCCAAATTTCCCCCAAATTTCCCCCCAATTCCCCCAAATTTCCCCAATTTCCCCCAAATTTCCCCAAATTGTCCCAAATTCCCCCAATTTCCCCAATTTTGGGTGTTTTTCCCCATCCTCACCCCCGCGTCGACGTCGGCGCCGTGCTGCAGCAGCAGGAGGACGCTGTCACGGGAGCGCGAGGCCACGGCCACGTGCAGGGGGGTCAGGCCTGGCCACAGGGGGGAAAGGGACCCCAAAAAATCACCCAAAATTCCTCAGAACACCCCAAAATATCCCCCCAAAATATCCCCCAAAATTCCTGAGAATTACCCAAAAAATTCCCAAAAAATCCCCCAAAAAATCCCCCAAAATTCCTCAGAACACCCCCGAAAATTCCTGAGAACACCCCCAAAATATCCCCCAAAAATTCCTCAAGACAGCCCCAAAAAGTCACCCAAAATTCCTGAGAACACCCCCAAAATTCCTGAGAATCCCCCCAAAAAATCCCCCAAAAAAATCCCCCAAAAATCCCCCAAAATTCCTCAGAACACCCCCAAAAAATCCCCCAAAAATTCCCCCAAAATATCCCCCAAAAATTCCTCAGAACATCCCCCAAAATATCCCCCAAAATTCCTGAGAATCCCCCCCAAAATTCCTCAGAATACCCCCAAAAAATCACCCAAAATATCCCCAAAAATTCCTCAGAATACCCCCAAAATATCCCCCAAAATATCCCCCAAAATTCCTCAGAACACCCCCAAAAAATCACCCAAAATATCCCCAAAATATCCCCCAAAATTCCTCAGAACAGCCCCAAAAATTCCTGAGAATTCCCCAAAAAATTCCCCAAAAAAAAACCCAAAAAATCCCCCAAAAAATCCCCAAAAATTCCCCCAAAATTCCTCAGAACAGCCCCAAAAAATCACCCAAAAATTCCTCAGAACAGCCCCAAAAATCCCCAAAAAAATCCCCAAAATATCCCCCAAAATTCCTCAGAACAGCCCCAAAAAATCACCCAAAATATCCCAAAAAATTCCCCAAAATATCCCCCAAAATTCCTCAGAACACCCCCAAAAATTCCTGAGAATCCCCCCAAAAATCCCCCCAAAATTCCCCCAAAATACCCCCAAAAAATCACCCAAAATTCCTGAGAACACCCCCAAAATATCCCCCAAAATATCCCCCAAAGTTCCTCAGAACACCCCCAAAAATTCCTGAGAACCCCCCAAAAAATTCCCAAAAAAATCCCAAAAAAAATCCCCAAAAAATCCCCCAAAAATTCCCCAAAATTACTGAAAATTTCCGGAAAATTTCTCCAAAAATTCCCCCAAAATTCCTGAGAACCCACCCAAAATATCACCCAAAATATCCCCAAAATATCCCCCAAAATTCCTCAGAACAGCCCCAAAAAATCACCCAAAATTTCCTAAAAATTCTCCAAAATTCCTCAGAACACCCCAAAAAATCCCCCAAAAAATCCCCCAAAAAATCCCCAAAAATTCCTCAGAACACCCCCAAAAATTCCTGAGAATCCCCCCAAAAATCCCCCAAAAAAACCCCCCAAAAAATCCCCCCAAATTCCCCCAAAATTCCTCAGAACAGCCCCAAAAAATTCCCCCAAAATTCCTGAGAACCCCCCCAAAAATTCCCCAAAAAATTCCCAAAAAAATCCCAAAAAATTCCCCAAAATTCCCCAAAATTCCTGAGAACCCCCCAAAAAATACCCAAAAAATATCCCCCAAAAATTCCTCAGAACACCCCCAAAATATCCCCCAAAATTCCTCAGAACAGCCCCAAAAAATCACCCAAAATATCCCCAAAAAATTCCCCAAAATTCCTGAGAACCCCCCCAAAAAATCCCCCAAAAAATCCCCAAAAGATCCCCAAAAATTCCCCCAAAAATTCCTGAGAATTTTTTCCCATTTTCCCCCAATTTTTTCCCATTTCCCCCAATTTTCCCCCAAATTTCCCCCAATTTTTCCCTCCAAATTTCCCCAAATTTTCCCCAATCTTCCCCCAATTTTTCCCTCAAATTTCCGCCAATTTCCCCCCAAATTTCCCCCCATTTCCCCCCAATTTTCCCCCAAATTTCCCCCAATTTTCCCCCCAAATTTCCCCCAAATTTCCCCCAAATTTCCCCCAATTTTCCCCCAATTTTCCCCCCATTTCCCCCCCAATTTTCCCCCATTTCCCCCCCCTGATTTTCCCCCGATTTTTTCCCATTTCCCCCCAAATTTCCCCCATTTTTTCCCGAAATTTCCCCCAGATTTTTCCCATTTTTTCCCCAAATTTCCCCCCAGATTTCCCCCCCAATTTCCCCAATTTTTCCCCGTTTCCCACCCTCATAATCTCGGGCCTGCAGGTCCAGGGGGGCCCAAATTTCCCCCAATTTTCCCCCAATTTTCCCCCCAATTTTTCCCCATTTTTTCCCCAAATTTCCCCCCAATTTTCCCCCCAAATTCCCCCCAATTTTTCCCCCATTTCCCCTCCAAATTTCCCCCAATCTTTTCCCAAATTTCCCCCCATTTTCCCCCCAATTTTTCCCAAATTCCCCCAATTTTCCCCCAATTTCCCACCCTCATAATCTCGGGCCTGCAGGTCCAGGGGGGCCCAAATTTCCCCCAATTTTCCCCCAAATTTCCCCCAATTTTCCCCCAAATTCTCCCCAATTTTCCCCAAAATTTTCCCCAAATTCCCCCCAATTTCTCACCCTCATAATTTCAGGCCTGCAGGTCCAGGGGGCCCAAATTTCCCCCCAATTTTTCCCAATTTTCCCCCCAATTTTCCCCCCAAATTTCCCCCAAATTTCCCCAAATTCCCCCAATTTCCCACCCTCATAATCTCGGGCCTGCAGGTCCAGGGGGGCCCAAATTTCCCCCCATTTTCCCCCAAACTTTCCCCAATTTTTCCCCCAATTTTCCCCCAAATTTCCCCCAATTTTCCCCCAATTTTCCCCCCAAATTTCCCCCCATTTTCCCCCCAAATTTCCCCCAAATTTTCCCAATTTTTCCCCATTTCCCACCCTCATAATCTCGGGCCTGCAGGTCCAGGGGGGGCCCAATTTTCCCCAGTTTTCCCTCAAATTTCCCCCAAATTTTTCCCATTTCCCACCCAAATTTCCCCCACTTTTTCCCCACATTTTCCCCCCAAATTCCCCCCAATTTTTCCCAAATTTCCCCAATTTTCCCCCAATTTCCCACCCTCATAATCTCGGGCCTGCAGGTCCAGCGCGGCCCCCCCGGGGCTCCTCAGGAGCTCGCGCAGGACGCGGGGGCGTGGCCCGGCCGTGGCCCCGCCCCCCGGCAGGTGGGAGCCGCAGGCCAGGTGGGCGCAGGTGCGGCCCAGGCGGTCCGGGCACATCGGGGACGCCCCGTGCGCCACCAGGAGGCGCACGAGAGACACCTGGCCCGTGATCACCGCCAGGTGCAGCGGGGTCTGAGGGGACAATGGGGACAGTGGGGACATTGGGGACATTGGGGACAATGGGGACATTGGGGACATTGGGGACATTGGGGACAATGGGGACATTGGGGACATTGGGGACATTGGGGACATCGGGGACATTGGGGACAGTGGGGACACCTGGCCCGTGATCACCGCCAGGTGCAGCGGGGTCTGAGGGGACATTGGGGACAGTGGGGACATTGGGGACATTGGGGACACCTGGCCCGTGATCACCGCCAGGTGCAGCGGGGTCTGAGGGGACATTGGGGACATTGGGGACATTGGGGACACTGGGGACACCTGGCCCGTGATCACCGCCAGGTGCAGCGGGGTCTGTGAGGGGACAATGGGGACATTGGGGACATTGGGGACATTGGGGGGGTTGGGGACAATGGGGGGATTGGGGACATTGGGGACACCTGGCCCGTGATCACCGCCAGGTGCAGCGGGGTCTGAGGGGACATTGGGGACATTGGGGACACTGGGGACATTGGGGACACCTGGCCCGTGATCACCGCCAGGTGCAGCAGGGTCTGAGGGGACATTGGGGACAGTGGGGACATTGGGGACATTGGGGACAGTGGGGACATTGGGGATATTGGGGACAGTGGGGACACCTGGCCCGTGATCACCGCCAGGTGCAGCGGGGTCTGTGAGGGGACATTGGGGACATTGGGGACATTGGGGACATTGGGGACAGTGGGGACATTGGGGACATTGGGGACAGTGGGGACATTGGGGACAGTGGGGACACCTGGCCCGTGATCACCGCCAGGTGCAGCGGGGTCTGAGGGGACATTGGGGACATTGGGGACATTGGGGGGGTTGGGGACAATGGGGGGATTGGGGACATTGGGGACACCTGGCCCGTGATCACCGCCAGGTGCAGCGGGGTCTGAGGGGACACAGGGGACATTGGGGACACTGGGGACATTGGGGACACCTGGCCCGTGATCACTGCCAGGTGCAGCGGGGTCTGAGGGGACATTGGGGACAATGGGGATATTGGGGATATTGGGGACATTGGGGACACCTGGCCCGTGATCACCGCCAGGTGCAGCGGGGTCTGGGAGGGGACACAGGGGACATTGGGGACATTGGGGACATTGGGGACACTGGGGACATTGGGGACAGGTGACACAGGGGACATCAGGGACATCGGGGACATTGGGGACACAGGTGACACAGGTTAGGGACACCTTGGGACAGTGATGGGATGGGGCCGAGTTGTGCTCAGGGTGGGACAAAGGGACAGGGCCCAGTGACCCCCCCCAATGTCCCCAATGTCCCCTCAATGTCCCCAATGTCCCCAATGTCCCCCCAATGTCCCCAATGTCCCCTTCATGTCCCCTACCCCCAATGTCCCCAAATCCCCTCAATGTCCCCAATGTCCCCAAGTGTCCCCAAAGTGTCCCCAACCCCCCCAATGTCCCCATTGTCCCCATTGTCCCCAAATCCCCTCAATGTCCCCATTGTCCCCAATGTCCCCAAAGTGTCCCCAATGTCCCCCAAGTGTCCCCAATCCAATTTCCCCCCATTTTTCCCCATTTTCCCCCCATTTTTCCCCAATCCCCTTCATGTCCCCTAAGTGTCCCCAAACCCCCAAATGTCCCAAATGTCCCCAATGTCCCAAATGTCCCCAACCCCCCCAGTGTCCCCAATGTCCCCAAAGTGTCCCCAATCCAATTCCCCCCACTTTTCCCCATTTCCCCCCCATTTTTCCCCAATCCCCTTCATGTCCCCAAAGTGTCCCCAATCCCCCAAATGTCCCCAATGTCCCCAATCCAATTTCCCCCCATTTTTCCCCATTTTCCCCCCAATCCCCAAAGTGTCCCCAAAGTGTCCCCAACCCCCCCAATGTCCCCAACGTCCCCAGTGTCCCCAATGTCCCCAACGTCCCCAGTGTCCCCATTGTCCCCAGTGTCCCCAGGTGTCCCCAAGTGTCCCCAATCCAATTTCCCCCCATTTTTCCCCATTTCCCCCCATTTTTCCCCAATCCCCTTCATGTCCCCTAAGTGTCCCCAAACCCCCAAATGTCCCAAATGTCCCCAATGTCCCCACTGTCCCCATTGTCCCCAGGTGTTCCCAAGTGTCCCCAGGTGTTCCCAAGTGTCCCCAATGTCCCCAGTGTCCCCTCACCTGTCTCAGGTGGTTGTAGACGTCCAGGTCGCGCCCCCCCCGCAGGAACAGCGCCACCAACCTGCGGGCGACGGCCACCGCGCCCTGGGCCACCGCGATGTGCAGGGGCCTGGGGACACCGAGGGGACAGTGGGGACATTGGGGGGGTTGGGGGCATTGGGGACATTTGGGGGCAATGGGGACAATGGGGACATTGGGGGGGTTGGGGACATTGGGGACAATGGGGACATTGGGGACATTGGGGACATTGAGGGGATTGGGGGGTTGGGGGGATTGGGGACATTGGGGACAATGGGGGGAATGGGGACATTGGGGACATCGGGGGGATTGGGGGGACACTGGGGGCATTGAGGGGACATTGGGGGCAGTGGGGACATTGGGGACATTTGGGGGCATTGGGGACAATGGGGGCAATGGGGACAATGGGGGGGTTTGGGACATTGGGGACAATGAGGGGACATTGGGGACAGTGGGGGGGTTGGGGGCAATGGGGACATTTGGGGACGTTGGGGACATTGGGGACATTGAGGGGATTGGGGACATTTGGGGACATTTGGGGACATTGGGGACAATGGGGACATTTGGGGACATTGGGGACAATGGGGACATTGGGGACATTGGGGACAATGGGGACAATGGGGGGGTTTGGGACATTGGGGACAATGAGGGGACATTGGGGACACTGGGGACAATGGGGGAACATTGAGGGCATTTGGGACAATGGGGACATTGGGGACATTGGGGGGGTTGGGGACATTGGGGGACATTGGGGACATTGGGGGGGTTGGGGACATTTGGGGACATTTGGGGACATTGGGGACATTGAGGGGACAATGAGGGGACATTGAGGACATTGGGGACATTGGGGGGGTATTGGGGACATTGAGCGAAAATGGGGAAAATTGGGAAAAAATTGGATTGGGGACATTGGGAACATTGGGGACAATGAGGGGACAATGAGGGGACAATGAGGGGACATTGGGGGCATTGGGGACAATGAGGGGAAAAATGGAGGAAAATTGGGGAAAAATGGGACTGGGGACATTGGGGACATTGAGGGGATTGGGGACATTGGGGACATTTTAGGGACATTTCGGGGACATCAGGAAGAAATAGAGGAAAAATTGGGGAAACTTTGGGACATTTGGGGACACTGGGGGGCCCCAAATGTGCCCAAAATGTCCCCAAATGTCCCTGGGGGCTCCCAAATTTGGGACCTTTGGGGACATTTTGGGGACATTTGGGGACTTTTGGGGACTTTGGGGACCCCCACAGGGATATTTGGGGATATTTTGGGACATTTTAGGACATTTGGGGACATCTGGGGACATTTTGGGGGCATTTTAGGACATTTTGGGGGCATCTTAGGACATTTGGAGACTTTTGGGGTCCAAATATCCTCAAAAAGTCCCCAAAATGTCCCCAAAAAGTCCCCAAATGTCCCCAAAACCGCGGGGAAAGGGGGGGGGGGGGGGGGAATGGGAGGCGCCGTTCCCGCCCCTCCCCCCGCGCTGTTCCCGTAAGGGGGCGTGGCCTCGCCCCGATGACGTCACCGCCCAGCCCGGGGGATTCCCCGCGGGGTGGGGGAGGGGCCGCGCGGGGATTCCCACGGGCCCGAGGGCGTCCCCGGGGGGGGGGAGGGGGGGAAGGGGAAATTTGGGGACATTTGGAGGAAATTTGGGGACATTTTAAGGAAATTTGGGGACATTTTGAGGAAATTTGGGGACATTTGGAGGAAATTTGGGGACATTTTGGGACATTTGGAGGAAATTTGGGGACATTTTGAGGAAATTTGGGGACATTTCGGGACATTTTGGGGACATTTTAGGACATTTCGGGGACATTTTGAGGAAATTTGGGGACATTTTGGTATATTTGGGTACATTTGGGGACATTTTGAGGAAATTTTGAGGAAATTTGGAGACATTTGGGGACATTTGGGGACATTTTGAGGAAATTTGGGGACATTTGAGGAAATTTGGGGACATTTTGGGGACATTTGGGGACATTTTTGGTGGAATCCCAAAGGGGGGGGGTGGGGATTCCCAGGGGGGAATTTTGGGGTCCCCTGAAGGATTTTGGGGGAATTTTGGGGATTTTTTGGGGTTTCCCGGGTGATTTTTGGGGTCCCCTGAGGGATTTTGGGGATTTTTTGGGGGTTTCCTGGGTGGATTTGGAGATTTTTGGGGTTCCCAGGGGATTTTTGGGGGATTTTTGGGGTTTCCCGGGTGATTTTTGGGGTTCCCAGGGGATTTTTGGGGGATTTTTGGGGTTTCCTGGGTGATTTTTGGGGTTTCCCGGGTGATTTTTTTGGGGTTTCCTGGGTGATTTTTTCTTTTTAATTTTTGGGATTTTTTGGGGGTTTCCCAGCTGGATTTTGGGGGGGGATTTTGCGATTTTTAGGGTCCCCAGTTGGATTTTTGGGGGCATTTTGGGATTTTTGGGGTCCCCAGGTGATTGTTGGGTTTTCTTGGATGATTTTTGGGATTTTTGGGGGTTCCCAGCTGGATTTTTTGGGGATTTTTGGGCTTTTCCAGGTGGATTTTTTTTGGAATTTTGGGATTTTTGGGGTTTCCCAGGTGGATTTTGGGTGGATTCAGGGATTTTTGGGGTGGATTTTGGGGATTTTTGGGGTGGATTTTGGCATTTTTGGGGTTTCCCAGGTGGATTTTGGGTGGAGTCGGGGATTTTTGGGGTGGATTTTTGGATTTTTGGGGTTTCCCAGGCAGATTTTATTTTGATTTTTGGCTGTTCCCCAGGTGGATTTTTGGGTGGATTTGGGGATTTTTGGGGTGAATTTTTGGGGTTTCCCAGTTGGATTTTTGGGTGGATTCGGGGATTTTTGGGGTGGATTTTGGGGATTTTTGGGGTGGATTTTTGGATTTTTGGGGTTTCCCAGGCGGATTTTTTTGATTTTTGGGGTGGATTTGGGGATTTTTGGGGTGGAGTTTTGGGGTTTCCCAGTTGGATTTTTGGGTGGATTCGGGGATTTTTGGGGTGGATTTTGGCATTTTTGGGGTTTCCCAGGTGGATTTTGGCATTTTTGGGGTTTCCCAGGCGGTTTTTTTTTGATTTTTTGGGTGGATTTTGGCATTTTTGGGGTGGATTTTGGCATTTTTGGGGTTTCCCAGGTGGATTTTTTTGATTTTTTGGGTGGATTTTGGCATTTTTGGGGTGGATTTTGGCATTTTCGGGTCCCCTCCCCACTCACGTGTCCCCGTCCTCGTCCTGCCGGGTGGCGGCGGCGATGGCGGCGGCCAAGGGGGGCTCGGGGGGGACCCCAAAATTTGGGGAGCCCAAAAGGGGCGGGGCGGGAACCCCCGAAATTCCCGCGGCCCCCAAAAACGGCGGCGGAGGCTCCGCCCTCGAACCTGGAAGGGGAAAAATTGGGGAAAAATTGGGAAAAAAATTGGAAAAAATTGGGGGAAAAACTGGAGAAATTGGGGAAAAATTGGGGAAAAAAGTGGGGGAAATTTGGAGGAAAATTAGGGAAAAATTGGGGAAAAATTGAGGGGAAAATTTGGAGACAATTGGGGGAAAATTGGGGGGAAAAAAAGTGAGGGACATTTGGAGGAAAATTAGGGAAAAATTGGGAAAAAAGTGGGGAAAAAGTGGGGAAAAAGTTGGAAAATTTGAAGGAAAATTGGGGAAAAAATGGGGGAAAAGTGGGAAAAATTTTGAGGAAAATTGGGAGGAAAAGTGGGAAAAAAATGGGAAAAAATGGGGAAAATGAGGAAAAATTGGAGAAAATTGGGGGGAAAATTTGGGGGAAAATTGGGAAAAAAAGTGGGGGGAAAAGTTGGGAAAAATTGTGGGAAAAGTGGGGAAAATTTTGAGGAAAATTGGGGAAAAATGGGAGAAAATTGGGAGAGAATAGAGGGAAAAGTGGGGGAAAAGTGGGGAAAATTTGGAATAAAGTGAGAAAACATTGGGAAAATTTGGGAGAAAAATTGGGAAAAAAATGGCAAAAAATTGGGGAAAAATAGGAAAAAAGTGGGAGGAAATTGGGGGAAAAGTGGGAAAATTTTGGAGGAAAAATTGAGAAAAAAGTGGGGGAAATTGGGAAATTTTGATGGGAAAACTGTAAAAATTGGGAAAAATAGGGAAAAATAGGGGGAAAATTGGGGAATTTTTTGGGAAAAATTGAGAAAAAAGTGGGGGGAAAAATGGGAAAAAATGAGGGGAAAGGAGGGAAAAAAGTGGAGGAAAAATGGGAAAAGAATGAGGAGAAAGTGGGAAAAAAGTGGAGGAAAAATTGAGGATAAAATGGGGGGAAACAGGGAAAAAAGTGGGGAAAAATTGGAGGAAAATTTTGGAGAAATTGAGGGAAAATTGGGGGAAAAGTGGAGAAAATAGGGAAAAACCTGGGAAAAAAAATGGGAATAAAGCGGGGGAAAATTGAAAATTTGGGGGTGGGGTCTCACCTGTGCAGGTCCCGATTTTGGGGGGCGGCCGAATGGGAGCGGGGTCCCCCAAAATTCGGGGGTCTCCTCCTCCCCCCCCGCCCCCCAAAACCGAGCGGCGCTTCCGGAGCGGCAGCGAAGTTTCGGGGGTGGGGGAGGGGCGGCGTTTTTGGGGGGCTTTGGGGGGATTCGGGGTCCGGCGCGTGCGCAGATCCACGGGCAGCTCCTCGGCCATCGGGGGGTCCCGCAGATTTTTGGGGGGACCCCCCCCCCCCCAAAAAAAAAAATGAATTTCGGGCCCCGGCGGAGTCGCCGCGGGAGCGGAAGCGAGCGGGGAATCCCCAAATGAGGGGGGTGGGGTCGTTTTGGCCACGCCCATTTCCCCACTGGCCACGCCTACTTCGTGGAGACCACGCCCAGTCGTCTATGGGAACGCCCCTTGAGGGGTTGGCCACGCCCATCGAGTGTTCAGGCCACGCCCGTTGAGGGGAGAGCGAGAATTTGGGGAATTGGCGGGGAAAAAAAAATGGGAATTTGGCGGGAAATTTGGGGGATTGATGGGGAAAAAAAGGCGAAAATTGGGAAAAATTCATTGAAAAAGATCAAAAATTGGAGCTGGGAACAGCCCTGGGGACATTTTGGGGACTTGGGGACAACCTGAGGATCATTTAGGGACGCTGGGATGGCCCTGGGGACACTGGGAGGGACACGAGGACATTATTGGGGACATTGGGAACACCCCTGGGGACACTGGGACGGAGTTGGGGACACTGGGATGGCCTTGGGGACACTTGGAGGACCCCAGGAGGGACGTGGGGACACTCCCGGGGACATGGGGACACACCTGAGGACAGTTTGGGGACATGGGGACACCCCTGGGGACACTGGGACAGAGCTGGGGACACTGGTTTGGCCTTCGGGAGAGAGCTGGGGACACTGGGACGGACATGGGGACATTTTGAGGACTTGGGGACACTCTTGGAGACACTGGGACAACCCAGGGGTGGCCTTGGGGACGCTTTGGGGACCTAGAGAGAACCTGGGGACATCCCTGGGGACACTTTTGGGACACTGGGACACCCTTAGGGACACTTTGAGGACACTTTGGGGACACCAGGACGGCCTTGAGGACACCAGGACACCCCAGACCATCACCGAAAACAAATTGGGGACATCTGGGGACGTTTGCTCCCATTTTGGTTCATTTTGGTCATTTTGCTCCATTTTGGGGCATTTTTAGGCTAATTTTGAGAGGCTCGCGGCGATTTTTGGGATTTAGGAGCAGTTTGGGGTCAGTTCCGCGCGATTTTGGGGCATTTTTGTGGCGTTTTTTGTCATTTTTGGGACATTTTGGCGACGTTTTTGGGCTCGGTTTTGAAGCCTTGTAGGCCGCGTTGCCATGGCGACGCGCCAGCGATTCTCTCATCTGATTGGTCAATTCGTACCACGTGAGCGGGGAATCCCCGCGCTCTGATTGGTCGCACGGAGTCACCCTTGCGGAAAAGGAGAGCGCTGATTGGTCGCTGCCGGGTCACGTGTGCGGAAGTGGCGGGGCAGGGGAGCCACAGGTGGGAGCGCCCCGGGGGGACCCCAAAATTTGGGGGGAGGGGCCCCAAAATTTGGGGTGGGGGAGGGGAAAGAGGCCGGGGGGGGAGGGGAGGGGAGGGGAGGGAGAGGGGGTAGGGGGAGGAAAGGGAAAAAATTGCCCCAAAATTGGCGAAAATTTGGTAAAAATCGCCCCAAAATTCATAAAAATCGCCCCAAAATTGATAAAAATTGACGAATATTGAGCAAAGTTGACTCAAAATTGGTAAAATCTGGCGTGAAAGGAGAGTAAACGGTAAAAAAGTGGGAAAAAATTGAATTAAAATTGATAAAAAGTGGGGGAAAGTTATAAAATGATAAAAAACGGATCCAAAAGTCACAAAATTCGGCTAAAAATGAGGCCAAAAGAGCTTAAAAGGTCAAAAATGCGAGAAATGGAGAGAAAATTCTCTGAAATTCTCTAAATTCCCCGAAATATCCCCAAAATTCTCCTGAAATGCCTCAATCTCCCTAAAATTTAAAAAAATCTTCAAAATCCCCCAAAGTTCCCCTAAAAATTCCCCTCAAATCTCCTCAAATGTTGGAAAAGGACCCCGAAATCCCCCAAATTTCCCCAAATTCCCTCTAAAATCCCCCAAATCCCCCCAAAATAAAAAAGTCCCCAAAAATCCCCGAATCCCCCCAAAATCTCTCAAAAATCCCAAAAATCCCCAAATTTCCTCAAATCCCCACCCAAAAATCTCCAAACTCCCCCCAAAAAATCCCCCAAAAAATCCCCAAAATTCCCCTAAAAATCCCCAAAATTCCCCCTAAAAATTCCCCTAAAAATCCCCCAAAAAATCTCCAAAATCCCCCCTAAAAATTCCCCAAAATCCCCCTAAAAATTCCCCTAAAAATCCCCAAAATCCCCCCTAAAAATCCCCCAAAAATTCCCCAAAAAATCTCAAAAAAATCCCACAAAAATCCCCCTAAAAATCTCCAAAATCCCCCCTAAAAATCCCAAAAAATTGCACCCAAAATCCCCTAAAAATCCCCCTAAAAATCCCCAAAAAATTGCCCCCAAAATCCCCTAAAAATCCCCAAAATCCCCCCGAAAATCCCCCTAAAAATCCCCCAAAAAATCTCCAAAATCTCCCCAAAAATTCCCCTAAAAATCCCCCCGAAAAATCCCCAAAAAATCGCCAATTGCCCCCCAAAAATTCCCCTAAAAATCCCCAAAAATTCCCCAAAAAATCCCCCCCCAAAATCCCCAAAATCCCCCAAAATTCCCCAAAATCCCCCCCAAAAATTCCCCAAAAAATCTCCAAAAAATCCCACAAAAAATCCCCAAAATCCCCCCCAAATTCCCCTCCCCCACCCCAAAATTCCCACCCGGATTTTTTTGGGGTGGGGGAGGGGGAGGGGCTGGGATTTTTTGGGGGTTTTTGGGGTTTTTGGGGGAATTTTTGGGGTTTTTTGGAGGTGATTTTGAGGGGATTTTGGGGGAATTTTTGGGTTTTTTTGGAGGTGATTTTGGGGGGATTTTGGGGGAATTTTTGGGATTTTTGGAGGGGATTTTGAGGGGATTTTGGGGGAATTTTTGTGTTTTTTTTGGAGGTGATTTTGGGAATTTTTTGGGATTTTTGGAGGGGATTTTGAGGTGATTTTTTGGGGATTTTCGGGTTTTTTTGGAGGGGATTTTGAGGGGATTTGGGGGAATTTTTTGGGATTTTTGGAGGGGATTTTGAGGGGATTTTGGGGGAATTTTTGGGGATTTTTGGAGGTGATTTTGAGGTGATTTTTTGGGGCAATTTTTGGGATTTTTGGAGGGGATTTGGAGGGGATTTTGGGGGAATTTTGGGGTTTTTTTGGAGGTGATTTTGGGGGATTTTTGGAGGGGATTTTGGGGAAATTTTTGGGGTTTTTTGGAGGGGATTTTGGGAAATTTTTTGGGATTTTTGGAGGGGATTTTGAGGTGATTTTGGGGCAATTTTTGGGATTTTTTGGAGGGGATTTTGGGGGGATTTGGGGAAAATTTTGGGGTTTTTTGGAGGGGATTTTGCGGGGATTTTTGGGTTTTTTTGGAGGTGATTTTGGGGGATTTTGGGGGAAATTTTGGGGTTTTTGGAGGTGATTTTGGGGGAATTTTTTGGGATTTTTGGAGGGGATTTTGGGGGATTTTGAGGGGAATTTTTGGCGATTTTTGGAGGGGATTTTGGGGGATTTTGGGGGAATTTTCGGGGTTTTTTGGAGGGGATTTTGGGGAATTTTTGGGATTTTTGGAGGTGATTTTGGGGGTTTTTGGGAGGGGATTTTGAGGGGATTTTGAGGGAAATTTTTTGGGTTTTTTTGGAATTTTGGGGATGGGGGAGGGGCTCGGGGGGGGTTGGAATTTCAGGGGGGGTCCCAGGAGGGGAAAAAATTGGGAAATAAACGAAAAAAATTTGGGGAATTTGGGACAAAAGGGGAACGGGGGGGGGGGGAGGGGCGGGGGGGACAAAGGGAACCGGGACAGGGGACGGGGGGGGGAGGGGAAATTTGGGATTTTTTGGGCATTTTTGGGGATTTTTTGGGGTTTTTTGGGGGGGATTTTTTGGGGGATTTTTTGGGGTTTTTTTGGGGATTTTTCTTGGATTTTTGGGGGATTTTTGGGGGGGTTTTGGGATTTTTTTCGGGATTTTTGGGGGATTTTTTGGAGATTTTTTGGGTATTTTGGGGGGTTTTTTTGGGGACTTTTTGGCGGAGTTTTGGGGGATTTTGGGGGGATTTTTTGGGGGTTTTTTGGGGATTTGTTGGAGTTTTTTTGGGGAATTTTTGGGGTTGTTTTTGGGGGGAATTTTGGGGATTTTTTAATATTTTTTGGGGATTTCTTTGGGGATTTTTGGGGGATTTTTTTGGGTTTTTTGGGGGGATTTTTTTGTATTTTTTGTGGATTTTTTGGGTATTTTGGGGGGGATTTTTTTTTGATTTTTGGGGGGTTTTATTGGGGATTTTTAGGGGATTTTTGGGGTTTTTTTGGGGATTTTTTGGGGATTTTTAAAATATTTTTTGGGGATTTTTGGGGGGAATTTTTGGGGATTTTCTGGGGGGATTTGTTTGGGGGTTTTGGGATTTTTTGGGGTTTTTTTTGGGGAGATTTTGGGGGGTTTAGGGGGGATTTTTTTTCGGGGATTTTTTGGGGGCTTTTCAGGGGGATCTTGGAGATTTTTTGGGGGGAATTTTGGGATTTTTTGGAATTTTTTTGGCATTTTAGAGGGGGATTTTGGGATATTTGGAAGTTTTGGGGATTTTGGGTTTTTTGGGGGGGATTTTTGGGGATATTTCGAGGATTTTCAGGGATTTTTTAGGGTGAATTTTGGTATTTTTGCTCATTTTTTTCCCTTTTTTTTGGGAATTTCGGGCTCATTTCCCCTCCCCCCCCCCCTCCCCTCCCCCTCCCCCCCCCCCCGGGGTTGCTCAGGGTGGGGGAGGGGCCCGGCCCCGCCCCTCCCCCCGCCCTTCCCCCACCCCCAGCTCGGGACTGCAGAGCCCGGAGGGACCCGGAGCTCCCAGTTCGGACCAGTTTGGACCTTCCAGGACCAGTTTGGACCAGTTTGGACCTTCCAGGACCAGTTTGGACCAGTTTGGACCAGTTTGGACCTTCCAGGACCAGTTTGGACCTTCCAGGACCCCCCCAGGACCAGTTTGGACCAGTTTGGACCAGTCTGGAACCCCCCAGGACCAGTTTGGACCTTCCAGGACCAGTTCAGACCAGTTTGGAACCCCCCAGGACCAGTTTGGAACCCCCCAGGACCAGTTTGGACGTTCCAGGACCAGTTTGGACCAGTTTGGAACCCCCCAGGACCAGTTTGGACCTTCCTGGACCAGTTTGGACCTTCCTGGACCAGTTTGGAACCCCCTGGAACCAGTTTGGACCTTCCAGGACCAGTTCATCCCAGTTTGGACCAGTTTGGAACCCCCCAGGACCAGCCAGGACCCCCCTGGACCCTCCCAGTTCATCCCAGTTTGGACCAGTAACCTCTGAGGACCATCCCAGTTCATCCCAGTTTGGACCAGTTCAGCCCTTGGACATCGAGGACCGTCCCAGTGGATCCCAGTTCGGACCAGTTCAGCCCAGTTTGGACATTCTGGGACCCCCAGGACCCTCCCAGTTCCTCCCAGTTTATCCCAATCCCCTCCCAATCCCTTCCCAGTACAAACCAGTATAAACCAGTAACCCCAAACCCCCTTTTTAACCCTTCACATCCCCTCCAAACCCCCTCCCAGTATAAACCAGTAACCCCAAACCCTCTCCCAGTTTATCCCAGTCCCCTCCCAGTCCCTCCCAGTTCAATTTTGGGGTTCCCAGTTCCCTCCCAGTCCTTCCCAGTCCCTCCCAGTAACCCCAAACCCTCTCCCAGTCCCTCCCAATCCCCTCCCAGTATAAACCAGTAACCCCCAAACCCCCTCCCAGTCCCTCCCAGTTCAATTTTGAGGTTCCCAGTTCCCTCCCAGTTCCCTCCCAGTATAAACCAGTAACCCCAAACCCCCTCCCAGTATAAACCAGTAACCCCAAACCCCCTCCCAGTCCCTCCCAGTTCAATTTTGAGGTTCCCAGTTCCCTCCCAGTTCCTTCCCAGTATAAACCAGTAACCCCAAACCCCCTCCCAGTTCCTTCCCAATCCCCTCCCAGTATAAACCAGTCCCTCCCAGTCCCCTCCCAGTCCAAACCAGTTCCCACCATGGATCTCCTCCAATCCCTCCAAATCTTGGCCAGGGACAACCTCAACTTCTTCTCCCCCCCTCCCACCTCCCCCATTTCCGGCCTTTCCGGCGCCGTTTCCGGTTCCGGCCCCTCCACTTCCGGTTTTCCCTCCACTTCCGGGGTTTCCTCCACTTCCGGTTTTTTCTCCACTTCCGGTCTTTCCTCCACTTCCGGTTTTTCCTCCACTTCCGGTGCGGCTTCCGGCGCCATTTCCGGCCCCGTTTCCTCCACCTCCCGACGTTTCGCCGACGCCTTCTCCGCCCTCCTGCGCCACGGCCGCCATCTTGGCCCCGCCCTGTCCCGCCTGAGCCAAATCGCCCCAAATTTCGACCTGGACCCCTCCACGCCCGGCAACGGCTACCGGAGCCTGCTGCAGGTGGTGCAGGTGTGCCTGGAGCGCGCCGTCGAGCGCAGCCGCTACGTGGCCCTCCACCGCCGCAGCCTCTTCTTCCGCGCCGGCGCCAACGCCGCCGAGATCGAGGCCGTGGCGGCCGCCCTGGGGCAGCTGCGGGCGCTGACGGTGCTGGCCCTCAAGATGGCCGAGATCTCCAAGCCCGGCTGCCTCTTCCCCGACGGGGAGAAGGTGAGGAAGGAGCTGGGGAAGGACGAGGAGGAGGAGGAGGAGGAGGAGGAGGAGGAAGGCATCAGCGAGGTGGTGCTGCGGGAGTACAGCACCATGCACAACGGCTGCTTCTACGGGAGGTGCTTGGGCTTCCAGGTGAGGAACCTTGGGAATTTTTGGGGATTTTTTTGGGTTCTTCTGGGATTTTTGGGGGTTTTTTTGTGATTTTTTGAGGTTTTTTGGTGCTTCTGGAAGTTCTCGGAAGGTTTGGGATGGTTGCATTGGTTGGTCTTGGCTTGGTTGACCATTGGTTGGTTGGTCTTGGTTCCATTGACCATGGGTTGGTTGGTCTTGGTTCTTCTGGTCTTCATTGACCATTGGTTGGTTGCTCTTGGTTCCATTGACCATTGTTGGTGACGATGCACAACGGCTGCTTCTACGGGAGGTGCTTGGGCTTCCAGGTGAGGAACCTTGGGAATTTTGGGGATTTTTGGGGATTTTTTGGTGATTTTTTGAGGTTTTATGGAGCTTCTGGAAGTTCTCGGAAGGTTTGGGATGGTTGCATTGGTTGGTCTTGGTTCCATTGACCATTGGTTGGTTGGTCTTGGTTCCATTGACCATGGGTTGGTTGGTCTTGGTTCCATTGACCATGGGTTGGTTGGTCTTGGTTCTTCTGGTCTTCATTGACCATTGGTTGGTTGGTCTTGGTTCTTCTGGTCTTCATTGACCATTGGTTGGTTGGTCTTGGTTCTTCTGGCCTTCATCAACCATTGGTTGGTTGGTCTTGGTTCTATTGGTCTTCATTGACCATTGGTTGGTTGGTCTTGGTTCTATTGGTCTTCATTGACCATTGGTTGGTTGGTCTTGGTTCTTCTGGTCTTCATTGACCATTGGTTGGTTGGTCTTGGTTCTTCTGGCCTTCATCAACCATTGGTTGGTTGGTCTTGGTTCCATTGACCATTGGTTGGTTGCTCTTGGCTCCATTGACCATTGTTGGTGACAATGCACAACGGCTGCTTCTACGGGAGGTGCTTGGGCTTCCAGGTGAGGAACCTTGGAGGAACTTGGGGAATTTTGGGGATTTTTGGGGGTTTTGTTGAGGTTTTATGGAGTTTCTGGAAGTTCTTGGAAGGTTTGGGATGGTTGGATGGGTTGGTCTTGACTTGACCATTGGCTTGACCTTGACCTCATTGACTATTGGTTGGTTAATCTTGACCTTATTGACCTCAACCTCATTGGGTTAGGTTGACCATTGGTTGACCTTGGTTGGGTTGTGTTAACCATTGGTTTGGTTGGGTTGACCTGGGTTGGGTTGACCTTGGTTGACCATGGTTGTGTTAACCATTGGTTGGGTTGGGTCGACCATTGGTCGACCATTGGTTGACCATGGTTGGGTTGGGTTGACTATGGTTGTGTTGACCATTGATTGACCATTGGTTGACCATTGGTTGACCATGGTTGAGTTGACCATTGGTTGACCATGGTTGGGTTGAGTTGACCCTTGGCTGACCTTGGTTGACCATTGGTTGACCATTGGTTGACCTTGGTTGACCATGGTTGGGTTGAGTTGACCATTGGTTGACCATTGGTTGTGTTCACCATTGATTGACCTTGGTTGACCATTGGTTGACCATGGTTGAGTTGACCATTGGTTGACCCTTGGCTGACCTTGGTCAACCATTGGCTGACCATTGGTTGACCATTGTTTTTCTTGCCGGCGTTTTCCGGCGTTGCAGTTTGTGCCGTCGCTGCGGCCGTTCCTGCAGACCTTGGCCATCGGCCTCGTGTCCTTCGGCGAGAATTACGGCAGCCGCGAGCCCGGCCTGGGTGAGACGCGCGCCCAAATCGGGGCAGATTTGGGCCATTTTGGGCAATTCCGGGATTTTAAAAAAATTTGGGAATTTTTGGGTGGATTTTGGAGCATTTTGGGTCAATTTTGGGGCTTTTTTTGGGAGGTTTTTGCTTGGAGATTTTTGGGTGGATTTTGGGGTGAATTTTGGTGCTTTTTGGGATTTGTGAGCCAATTTTGGAGGGATTTGGGGTTTTTTGGGTGATTCTTGTGGGTTTTGGGGACTTTGAGTGGATTTTGGGGATTTTGGGGTGGATTTTGGGGTTTTTTAGGGGTAAATTTTGAGGTTTTGGGGGTGATTTTGGGGTGGATTTTGGGGTTTTTTTAGGGGCAAATTTTGGGTTTCCTGGGGTGATTTTGGGGTGGATTTTGGGGTTTTTTTAGGGGTGGATTTTGGGGTTTTTTTAGTGGTAAATTTTGGGTTTCCTGGGCTGATTTTGGGGTGGATTTTGGGGTTTTTTAGGGGTGAATTTTGAATTTTCTGGGGTGATTTTGGGGTGGATTTTGGGGCTTTTTTAGTGGTAAATTTTGGGTTTCCTGGGGTGATTTTGGGGTGGATTTTGGGGGTTTTTTAGGGGAAAATTTTGAATTTTCTGGGGCGATTTTGGGGTTTTTTTAGGGGTGGATTTTGGGGTTTTTATAGGGGTAAATTTTGGGTTTCCTGGGCTGATTTTGGGGTGGATTTTGGGGGTTTTTTAGGGGAAAATTTTGAATTTTCTGGGGCGATTTTGGGGTTTTTTTAGGGGTGGATTTTGGGGTTTTTATAGGGGTAAATTTTGGGTTTTCTGGGGTGATTTTGGGGTGGATTTTGGGGTTTTTTTTAGGGGTAAATTTTGGGCTTTTGGGGGTGATTTTGGTTTTTTTTTTTAGGGGTAAATTTTGAGTTTCCTGGGCTGATTTTGGGTTTTTTTTAGGGGTAAATTTTGGGTTTTCTGGGGTGATTTTGGGGTTTTTTTAGGGGTAAATTTTGGGTTTCTTGGGGTGATTTTGGGGTGATTTTTGGGGTTTTTTTGGGGTAGATTTTGGGGTTTTTTAGGGGTAAATTTTGGGTTTCCTGGGGTGATTTTAGGGTGGATTTTGGGGTTTTTTAGGGGTAAATTTTGAGGTTTTGGGGGTGATTTTGGGGTGGATTTTGGGGTTTTTTTAGGGGCAAATTTTGGGTTTCCTGGGCTGATTTTGGGGTGGATTTTGGGGTTTTTTAGGGGTGAATTTTGAATTTTCTGGGGTGATTTTGGGGTGGATTTTGGGGCTTTTTTAGTGGTAAATTTTGGGTTTCCTGGGGTGATTTTGGGGTGGATTTTGGGGCTTTTTAGGGGTAAATTTTGGGGATTTTTTAGGGGTAAATTTTGGGTTTCCTGGGCTGATTTTGGGGTGGATTTTGGGGGATTTTGGGGTGGATTTTGGGGTGTTTTGGGTGGATTTTGGGTGGATTTTGGGCTGGATTTTGGGGCGTTTTGGTGCCGGGGATGAATTTTGGGGTTTTTTTTCGATCCCCGAGCTGATTTTGGGGTGATTTTGGGGGTTTTTGGGGCCAGGGGTGGCGGCGGGGTCGCTTTTCACCAGCGGGAAATTCGCGCTGGACCCGGAGCTGCGCGGGGCCGAGTTCGAGCGCCTGACCCAGAACCTGGACGTGCATTTCTGGAAAAGCTTCTGGAACCTCACCGAGACCGAGCTGCTGGCGGTCAGAACCCCAAAAAAACCCCAAAAACCGACTCGGGAACCCCAAAAACCGACTCGGGAACCCAAAAAACCGACTCGGGAACCCCAAAAACCCCCAAAAACCGACTCGGGAACCCCAAAAACCGACTCGGGAACCCCAAAAAACCCCAAAAACCGACTCGGGAACCCCAAAAACCCCAAAATTCCACCTGGAAAGCCCAAAAACCCCAAAAATCCCACCTGGAAACCCCAAAAACCCCAAAAATTCCACCTGGAAATCCCAAAAAAAACCCAATAAATCCAACTGGAAAGCCCAAAACACCCCAAAATCCCCACCTGGAAATCCCAAAAAAAACCAAAAATCCCACCTGGAAACCCCAAAAAACCCCAAAAATTCCACCCGAAAAACCCAAAGAAAACCCAAAAAAACCCAAAAATCCCACTTGGAAACCCCAAAAATCCCACTTGGAAACCCCAAAAAAAAACCAAAAATTCCACCTGGAAAGCCCAAAAACCCCCAAAAAACCCAAAAATCCCACTTGGAAACCCCAAAAAACCCCAAAAATTCCACCTGAAAATCCCCAAAAATCCCACCTGGAAACCCCAAAAAAAACCCCAAAATTCCACCTGGAAAGCCCAAAAAACCCCAAAAAAGCCAAAAATCCCACTTGGAAACCCCAAAAACCCCAAAAAAAGCCAAAAATCCCACCTGGAAACCCCAAAAAAACCCCAAAATTCCACCTGGAAAGCCCAAAAAACCCCAAAATCCCCACCTGGAAATCCCAAAAAAACCCAAAAATCCCACCTGGAAACCCCAAAAACCCCAAAAAACCCCAAAAATCCCACTTGGAAACCCCAAAAACCCCAAAAAAAGCCAAAAATCCCACCTGGAAACCCCAAAAACACCAAAAAATCCAACTGGAAAGCCCAAAAAACCCCAAAATCCCCACCTGGAAACCCCAAAAACCCAAAAATCCCACTTGGAAACCCCAAAAAACCCCAAAATCCCACCTGGAAACCCCAAAAAACACCAAAAAATCCAACTGGAAAGCCCAAAAGACCCCAAAATTCCACCTGGAAACCCCAAAAACCCCAAAAAAAGCCAAAAATCCCACTTGGAAACCCCAAAAAACCCCAAAAATTCCACCTGAAAATCCCCAAAAATCCCACCTGGAAACCCCCAAAAAAACCAAAATTCCACCTGAAAACCCCAAAATTCCAACTGGAAACCCCAAAAAACCCCCAAAAACCCCAAAAAAACCCAAAATTCCACCTGGAACCCCACAAAAAACCCTCAAAAATTCCACCTGGAAACCCCAAAACCCCACCTGGAAACCCCAAAAATTTAATTTTGGGATTTTTTATGCATTTTGGTATCATTTTTTCACCTTTTTTAATGGGTTTTTTTCACCATTTTTCCACATTTTTTGGGACAGAATCTTTGGAAGTTTGGGGTGATTTTTGGGGAGATTTTGGGGGGATTTTTTTGGGGCATTTTTGGGTGGATTTTTGCTCTTTTTGAGACCCTAAATCCTTTTTCTGGGGGGGATTTTTGAGCCATTTTGGGGTCGTTTTTCACCATTTTTAATGGATTTTTTCCCCATTTCTTCACATTTTTGGTGCAGAATCTTTGAGATTTTGGGGGGATTTTTGGGTTCCTTAATCCCTTTCTTTTTTGGGATTTTGGAGGCATTTTGGGGTCGTTTTTTCACCATTTCTTATGGGATTTTTTTCCCCATTTTTCCACATTTTTGGGGTCGAATCTTTGAGATTTTTGGGTGGATTTTTGAGGCATTTTGGGGTCGTTTTTTCACCATTTTTAATGGGGTTTTTTCACCTTCTTTGGGACAGAATCTTTGGAAGTTTGGGGGGATTTTGGGAGGGATTTTGGGGAGATTTTGGGAGGGATTTTGGGGAGGATTTTGGGGGGATTTTTTTGGGGCATTTTTGGGTGGATTTTTGCTCTTTTTGAGACCCTAAATCCTTTTTCTGGGGGGGATTTTTGAGCCATTTTGGGGTCGTTTTTTCACGTTTTTTCCCCGTTTTTTCGCGTTTTTTCCCCGTTTTTTCCCGTTTTTTCCCCGTTTTTTCGCGTTTTGGCCCAGAATTTTCAGGATTTTTTTGGGATCCTTTCCAATTTTCCCATTTTCTCCCCAATTCCAGTCCATGGCCTCGCTGACGGCCGTGCAGGTGGGGCTGTGCCGGGCCCTGGCCGTGCCCCCCGAGCCCCTGGAGCTGCCCCTGGGTGATTTTGGGGCTTTTTGGGACTTTTGGGGATTTTTTCCTAATTTTGGGCTTTTTTTGGGCTTTTTGCTTTTCAATTTGTGATTTTTTTCAGGGTTTTGGCCTGAATTTTTGGGATTTTCAGGTCATTTTTGAGGCATTTTGGGCTTTTCCGGGGTCATTTTTTCACCTTTTTTTTTTTTTTTTTTTTTTTGATTTTTGGGTAAAATTTTTGGGGCATTTTTGGGGGATTTTTTCAGGACTTTTTCTGGGATTTTTCGGTTCCTTAATCCCTTTCTTTTTTGGGATTTTGGAGGCATTTTGGGGTCGTTTTTTCACCATTTTTTATGGGGTTTTTTCACCATTTCTTATGGGATTTTTTCCCCATTTTTCCACATTTTTGGTGTCAAATCTTTGAGATTTTGGGGGGATTTTTGGGGGGATTTTTGAGCCATTTTGGGGTCATTTTTTCCCCATTTCTTCACATTTTTAGGGTCGAATCTTTGAGATTTTGGGGGATTTTTGAGCCATTTTGGGGTCGTTTCTTCGCGTTTTTTCCCCGTTTTTTCCCCGTTTTTTCCCCGTTTTTTCGCGTTCCGGCCCAGAATTTTCGGGATTTTTTTGGGAATTCTTTCGGATTTTCCCATTTCCTCTCCTTTTCTCCCCAATTCCAGTCCATGGCCTCGCTGACGGCCGTGCAGGTGGGGCTGTGCCGGGCCCTGGCCGTGCCCCCCGAGCCCCTGGAGCTGCCCCTGGCCAAGGACCCGACCCAGAGCGTCACCATCGGCCCCCCCGGCGCCCACCTGGGCCCGGCCCCGCTGCGCCTGCGCCTCCTCTCCTACCACCTGCGCGAGGGCCAGGTCAGTCTGGGGCCTTCTGGAACCTTCTGGGACCTTCTGGGACCTTCTGGGACCTTCTGGGGAGGGTTTCAGGGGTTTACGTGGGATTTTACAGCTTTTAAATGGGATTTTTCGGGTTATAAATGGGATTTTTCGGGTTATAAATTGAATTTTTTCAGCATTTTTTGCCCCTTTTTGAGGGATTTTTTTCCTCCATTTTGGGGTCAGATTTTCAAGATTTTTGGGGGATTTTTCCTGGATTTTTTGAGAATTTTTTGGGATTTTTTTCAGATTTTTTTGTGGTTTTTCGAGAATTTTTTCAGAATTTTTTGGGATTTTTCCTGGACTTTTTGGGGTATTTTTCAGATTTTTTGTGATTTTTTCAGGAATTTTTTCGGAATTTTTTTGGGATTTTTTCAGGATTTTTTTTGTAATTTTTTGGGATTTTTTCAGGATTTTTTTGGGATTTTTTGGGGATTTTTCAGGATTTTTTCGGGATTTTTTGGGGGATTTTTTGGGATTTTTTTCAGATTTTTAGTGATTTTTTTGGAATTTTTTCGGAATTTTTCGGGATTTTTTCAGGATTTTTTGGGGGATTTTTTGAGGGACTTTTTCAGGATTCTTTGGGGGTTTTTCCTGGGCCCGGCTCCGCTGCGGCTCCGCCTCCTCTCCCACCACCTCAGGGAGGGCCAGGTCAGTGTCTGGGGCCTTCTGGAACCTTCTGGGACCTTCTGGGGCCTTCTGGGACATTGCAGGAACACTCTGGGGAGGGTTTGAGGGCGTTTCGGGGCTTTAAATGGGATTTTTCGGGTTATAAATTGAATTTTTTCAGCATTTTTTGCCCCTTTTTGAGGGATTTTTGCATTGGTTTGGGGTCAGATTTTCAAGATTTTTCTGGAATTTTTCAGAATTTTTGGGGATTTGTTCCTGGATTTTTTGGGGTATTTTTTCAGAATTTTTTGGGATTTTTTCAGGATTTTTTGGGGATTTTTTGGTAATTTTTGGGGATTTTTTTCAGGATTTTTTGGGGATTTTTTGGGTAATTTTTGGGGATTTTTTCAGGATTTTTGGGGTATTTTTTCGGAATTTTTGGGGATTTTTTCGGGATTTCTTCGGGATTTTTCCGGGATTTTTTCAGGATTTTTTTCAGATTTTTTGTGATTTTTGGGGAATTTTTTCGGAATTTTTTGGGATTTTTGGGGGATTTTTTGGGATTTTTTTTGAATTTTTCGGGATTTTTTTCAGGATTTTTTCGGGATTTTTTGGGGAATTTTTTTAGAATTTTTCGTGATTTTTTCAGATTTTTTGTGGTTTTTTTGGAATTTTTTCGGAATTTTTTGGGATTTTTTTCAGAATTTTTTGTGATTTTTTTGGAATTTTTTTGGAATTTTTCGGGATTTTTTCAGGATTTTTTGGGGATTTTTTTTGAGGGATTTTTTCAGGATTCTTTGGGGTTTTTCCTGGGCCCGGCCCCGCTGCGCCTGCGCCTCCTCTCCCACCACCTGCGCGAGGGCCAGGTCAGTCTGGGGCCTTCTGGGGCCTTCTGGAACCTTCTGGGACCTTCTGGGACCTTCTGGGACATTGCAGGAACACTCTGGGGAGGGTTTGAGGGCGTTTCGGGGCTTTAAATGGGATTTTTCGGGTTATAAATTGAATTTTTTCAGCATTTTTTGCCCCTTTTTGAGGGATTTTTTCCTCCATTTTGGGGTCAGATTTTCAAGATTTTTGAGGGATTTTTTCAGATTTTTTCTGTGGGTTTTTGAGAACTTTTTCTAAATTTTTAGGAATTTTTAGTGAATTTTTGGGGATTTTTTTGGTAATTTTTGGGGATTTTTTCAGGATTTTTGGGGAATTTTTTCGGAATTTTTTGAGATTTTTTCAGGATTTTTTTGGTAATTTTCTTGGATTTTTTCAGGATTTTTGGGGATTTTTTTGGTAATTTTTCGGGATTTTTGGGGGATTTTTTGGGGATTTTTTTCAGATTTTTTTGTGATTTTTTTGGAATTTTTTCGGAATTTTTCGGGATTTTTTCAGGATTTTTGGGGGATTTTTTGAGGGATTTTTTCAGGATTCTTTGGGGTTTTTCCTGGGCCCGGCCCCGCTGTGCCTGCGCCTCCTCTCCCACCACCTGCGGGAGGGCCAGGTCAGTCTGGGACCTTCTGGAACCTTCTGGAACCTTCTGGGGCCTTCTGGGACATTGCAGGAACACTCTGGGGAGGGTTTGAGGGCGTTTCGGGGCTTTAAATGGGATTTTTCGGGTTATAAATTGAATTTTTTCAGCATTTTTTGCCCCTTTTTGAGGGATTTTTTCCTCCATTTTGGGGTCAGATTTTCAAGATTTTTGAGGGATTTTTTCAGATTTTTTCTGTGGGTTTTTGAGAACTTTTTCTAAATTTTTAGGAATTTTTAGTGAATTTTTGGGGATTTTTTTGGTAATTTTTGGGGATTTTTTCAGGATTTTTGGGGAATTTTTTCGGAATTTTTTGGGATTTTTTCAGGATTTTTTTGGGATTTTTTGGGGATTTTTCAGGATTTTTTCGGGATTTTTTTGGGGATTTTTTGGGGATTTTTTCAGATTTTTTTGTGATTTTTTTGGAATTTTTTCGGAATTTTTCGGGATTTTTTCAGGATTTTTTGGGGATTTTTTTTGAGGGACTTTTTCAGGATTCTTTGGGGGTTTTTCCTGGGCCCGGCCCCGCTGCGCCTGCGCCTCCTCTCCTACCACCTCCGGGAGGGCCAGGTCAGTCTGGGGCCTTCTGGAACCTTCTGGGGCCTTCTGGGACCTTCTGGGACATTGCAGGAACACTCTGGGGAGGGTTTGAGGGCGTTTCGGGGCTTTAAATGGGATTTTTCGGGTTATAAATTGAATTTTTTCAGCATTTTTTTGCCCCTTTTTGAGGGATTTTTTCCTCCATTTTGGGGTCAGATTTTCAAGATTTTTGTGGGATTTTTCCTGGATTTTTTGAGAATTTTTTGGGATTTTTTTCAGATTTTTTTGTGGTTTTTCGAGAATTTTTTCAGAATTTTTTGGGATTTTTCCTGGACTTTTTGGGGTATTTTTCAGATTTTTTGTGATTTTTTCAGGAATTTTTTCGGAATTTTTTGGGATTTTTTCAGGATTTTTTTTTTGTAATTTTTTGGGATTTTTTCAGGATTTTTTTGGGATTTTTTGGGGATTTTTCAGGATTTTTTCGGGATTTTTTGGGGGATTTTTTAGGGATTTTTTTCAGATTTTTTTGTGATTTTTTTGGAATTTTTTTGGAATTTTTCGGGATTTTTTCAGGATTTTTGGGGGATTTTTTTTGAGGGATTTTTTCAGGATTCTTTGGGGTTTTCCCTGGGCCCGGCCCCGCTGCGCCTGCGCCTCCTCTCCTACCACCTCAGGGAGGGCCAGGTCAGTCTGGGGCCTTCTGGGACCTTCTGGGGCCTTCTGGAACCTTCTGGGACATTGCAGGAACTTTGGGGAGGGTTTCAGGGCTTTAGATGGGATTTTACAGCTTTTAAATGGGATTTTTCGGGTTATAAATGGGATTTTTTGGGTTATAAATTGAATTTTTTTGCCCCTTTCCAGCGGATTTTTTCCTCCATTTTGGGGTCAGATTTTCAAGATTTTTGGGGGAATTTTTTGGGATTTTTCCTGGATTTTTTCAGGATTTTTTTCAGATTTTTTGGTGGTTTTTCGAGAATTTTTTCTAAATTTTTTGGGATTTTTTCAGGATTTTTGGGGATTTTTTTCAGGATTTTTGGGGGATTTTTTCAGGATTTTTGGGGATTTTTTTCAGGATTTTTTGGGGATTTTTCAGGATTTTTCATGGATTTTTTCAGGATTTTTGGGGATTTTTTTCAGGATTTTTTGGGGATTTTGGGGAATTTTTGGTGATTTTCTTTTTGATTTTTTGGGGGATTTCTCTGGGATTGTTTTGGGGGTTTTTCCTGGGCCCGGCCCCGCTGCGCCTGCGCCTCCTCTCCTACCACCTCCGGGAGGGCCAGGTCAGTCTGGGGCCTTCTGGAACCTTCTGGGACCTTCTGGGACCTTCTGGGGAGGGTTTCAGGGCTTTACATGGGATTTTGGGGGGGGGGTTGGGGCTTTAAATGGGATTTTTCGGGTTATAAATTGAATTTTTTCAGCATTTTTTGCCCCTTTTCGGAGGATTTTTGCATTGGTTTGGGGTCAGATTTTCAAGATTTTTGGGGGATTTTTTGGGGTTTTTCCTGGATTTTTTGGAATTTTTTTGGAATTTTTTCAGAATTTTTTGGGATTTTTTTCAAATTTTTTTGTGGTTTTTTTTTGATTTTTTTTCTAAATTTTGGGGGATTTTTCCGGGATTTTTTTGGGATTTTTTCAGGATTTTTGGGGTATTTTTTCGGAATTTTTTGGGATTTTTCCTGGATTTTTTCAGATTTTTTGGTGGTTTTTTTGGAATTTTTTCTGAATTTTTTCGGGATTTTTTCGGGATTTTTTGGGATTTTTTCGGTATTTCTTTGGGATTTGTTCCTGGATTTTTTCAGATTTTTTTGTGGTTTTTCGAGAATTTTTTCTAAATTTTTGGGAATTTTTTTCGGATTTTTCCGGATTTTTTCAGGATTTTTTTTCAGATTTTTTGTGGGTTTTTTTTTAACTTTTTCAGGATTTTTGGGGGATTTTTCTTGGATTTTTTGGGATTTTTTTCAGATTTTTTTGTGGTTTTTTTGGAATTTTTTCGGAATTTTTTGGGATTTTTTTCAGATTTTTTTTGTGGTTTTTTTGGATTTTTTTTCTAAATTTTTGGGGATTTTTTCAGGATTTTTGGGGGATTTTTTGAGGGATTTTTTCAGGATTCTTTGGGGTTTTTCCTGGGCCCGGCCCCGCTGCGCCTGCGCCTCCTCTCCCACCACCTGCACGAGGGCCAGGTCAGTCTGGGGCCTTCTGGAACCTTCTGGGACCTTCTGGGACCTTCTGGAACCTTCTGGGACCTTCTGGGACCTTCTGGGACATTGCAGGAACACTCTGGGGAGGGTTTGAGGGGTTTACATGGGATTTTACAGCTTTTAAATGGGATTTTTTGGGTTATAAATGGGATTTTTTGACCTATAAATTGAATTTTTTCAGCATTTTTTGCCCCTTTTCGGGGGATTTTTGCATTGGTTTGGGGTCAGATTTTCAAGATTTTTCTGGAATTTTTCAGAATTTTTGGGGGATTTTTCAGGATTTTTTGTGAATTTTGAGTGAATTTCAGGTGAATTTGGGCTGAGTTTGAGATGATTTTTGGGTGAATTTTGTGCGAATTTGAGGCGGATTTCGAGTGAATTCGTGTGAATTTTGAGCGAATTTTGGACGAATTTTGTGCAGATTTTGAGTGAATTTTGGGTCAATTTCAGGTGAATTTGGGCTGAATTTGGTGCGAATTTGAGATGATTTTTGAGTGAATTTTGAGCAAATTTGTGTGAATTTTGAGCAAATTTGTGTGAATTTTGTGCGAATTTTTGTGAAAGTTTGTGCGAATTTTGGATGAATTTTGGGTGAATTTCAGGTGAATTTGGGATGAATTTTGAGCGAATTTTAGGCGGATTTTGAGCAAATTTGTGTGAATTTTGTGCGAATTTTTTCCCAAATCTTGAGCGAATTTTGGACCAATTTTGGGCGGATTTCAGGTGAATTTGGGCTGAATTTGAGATGATTTTGGTGCGAATTTTAGGAGGATTTCGAGTGAATTTTAGGCGGATTTTGAGCTAATTTTTGCCAAATTTTGAGCAAATTTTTGAGCAATTTTTGGTTGAATTTGTTGCGGATTTTGGGTGAATTTTGGGTCAATTTCAGGTGAATTTGGTGCGAATTTGAGATGATTTTTGAGTGAATTTTGAGCAAATTTGTGTGAATTTTGTGTGAATTTTTGCCAAATTTCGAGCGGATTTTGGATGAATTTTGGGTGAATTTCAGGTGAATTTGGGATGAATTTTGAGCGAATTTTAGGCGGATTTTGAGCGAATTTTGGCCGAATTTTGAGCGAATTTTGGCCGAATTTTGAGTGAATTTTGGATGAATTTTGTGCAGATT